>NC_048440.1:571250-653106 GCF_004353265.1 Vitis riparia
GTAAATTATTTTACTGTTTTTATTTTTCTTTTTCTCTCTTTCATTGCTAAGGGACTAGCAATATGTCGATTGGGGGGAGTGGTTACTACTCAAAAAGTGCTCTTTTATAGCTTCTTATAAACTCTTTTAAACACTTTTGAGTAGTATTTATTACTTTTCAACTCAATTGGCACATTAAGAACCCTTGCAAGTGTTACTAATCAATTTTGGCAAGTTTTGATGTTTTTGATAGCTTTTTTATCATTAAAACAAGCCAAGAATGAGGGAGAACTTGGTATAATCCATGGCAAAGCAAGATTGAAGCTAAATTACATAAAGAATCCAAGTTTTGGAGAGCTTCAAAGCCTTTGCCAAATCAATCAAGTGTGCAAGGAAGAGAATCAAAGGAGAAATCTAACACTGAAGAATTTTGCAACCACTTGCAAAATTTTTGCAAGACATAAGAAATTTTCGCAGCTACCTTTTTCACTTTCCTCTTACAAAATTTTCGCAACTTCATATCTGACTTGCGAAATCTTCATGTAATCTTCAGATATTTTTCATCGACTCTGTTAGATTTTTACCTTAAGATATTTTGTGTAAATTATCTATTCTCTCCTTGTAATCAGCTAAAGATCTTTTAAGATATTTAAGATATCTAATTGAGGGGTTGAAAATATCTCTCTTTATATATCTTAAGATATCTCTTTGTAATATCTATCTCAGAATCTTGGAAGACATTCTTGGGGATCACTTGTACATTTTTTAGTAAGAAATATACAGAGTTTTGCTCTGCCTTACCTACTCACTTTGATTGTATTTTTCTTTCTAGCCAAACAACCTTTGAAGATGTTTTCTCAGAGGATGAGTGGCTAGACTTTTTGTTTCTTGGACGAAAGGAAGCTAGGTAAGGGACTCGAATACAAAAATGGAAGTTTTCCTTGTTTCAGTTTTTAATGAAGAGGAAGTTGTGACCCGTTAATGGTTTTTATATTTTTAGTTAACTTAAAATCTCTTATAATCACCTGGGCCAACACTTGGTAGGCTTTTCGGACTCAATCCATAGAGATCCATTAGTTATCTCTTGCGAGTCTCTGGGAGGTGGTTTAAAGGTAGGATTACTTAGAATAGCCAACACTTGGTAAGCTTTTGGACTCCCTGGAGACATCCATTAGTTATCTCCTGCGAGCTTTTGAAGGGTAATCCAAGGTTAAGGATCACCTTGAATGGCAAATGCTAGGTGAGAAGTACGAGTCATTACAAGATGCATCAGTGAGAGGGATTTAGCGTTGAAACCATTAATGGGAAGCAATTGTAACACACCGATTGGAAGGATAACTATAGGTTAAAACCCCAATGCGAGGAAAAGATCCAGAATCTTCCCTTTTGTATAAAGGGTCTGAACCTAGTAACTTGAAAACCCAAGAAACTTTTTCTTTGTAATTAAAATCAATTACTATTTTTTTTGTTAGCTTAAAACCAACCCCTTTTTCAACCAACTTTATGTTTTCTTTTAAAACTAACTTGTAAAAGAAAAAGCATCAATCCAATTCTTTAAACTAATATCAGGTGTGAAATGAAAACCCATCTCTATGGACGATCCTAGAACCACTATGCTATGCTAACTATGCCACCCTAGTATATGGTGATTTAGGTTTATAAATTTTGTTGATAACTCCCGTCTAAGGACTGGATCAAAGGTACACCAATTGGGAACAAATCAATTAGACTCTTACAAAGCTCGATTTCAAGCAAAAGATATTTGTAATTCATGAAGCAAGTTGTGACTATGTATAAATGAAGTCAATGATCTAACATATTTAGAAATCATGTGGACTATCACCCCTTAAAGATAATCCAATAAAGTGTTATTTGTATTGTGCATATTAAAGCAAAATTTATAAAAGATAACAAAATTAAGCATGTCTCTCCAAGCTCTTCTATACTCAGGAGTTCTAAGAGAACGGTGAACTTGATGTTCAATAGATCCAAATGTGTGATAATCTCGCAAATTTATTCATAGAAGCATTACCATCAACTATATTGACAAAGTTAAGACACAACATTAAAATTTGAAGAAAACATGATCATATTTTTGCATGAGAGATAGAATACTAATACGGATAAAGTTTTTTTCTTTTGTCCAAATCCCATTAGGTGTTATTGTTAAGATGTTTAATGAAACCATCTAAATTTCTAGTAGTCAAATCATTTAAAGAATGTTGTAATTTTTTTTTTCTTGATTTAGGGTTTTCCGATTGAGTTTTCCCTAATAAAGATTTAATGAAACATATTCTTATTATCATCTAAAATGAAGTGTTATAAAATATGAAAATTAATCATATTTGACCATTTATATTATTAATGTAAATCTCTTCGTGATCTCTATAAAAGGGAAAGACGTACTAATAAAATGATATTTTATTTTGTATGAGCATTCCAATTTTTTCCTTCTCTAATTCTTTTATTATACAACACTTTAGTGTTTTTAATTTTATTTTTTCAAATGTCTTTTTACCATTAGTATAGTTTATGCCAAAAACATATGACATTTTCTTTGATAAACAGAATTTATTTGAATCATTTGAAAGCAACACAAATACATGATAAAGCTTCTTTCATCAAGTAAAGGGTATGAAAATCTTATGCGTACGTGCCCAGACTTTTGGATAATGACACAACACCCACCACACCACCTGTACGTTATCAATATCAAATCCCAATTCAATCTTCCTAAACTTTGTAAATATATTCAAATCACATTGATTTGTTGCTTCTCGCACCATCATTCTAAACTACTCCTACGATTCTCGTCCAAATCCTTCTCCTACTTAGATTCGGAGGTGATCGAACTAAAATAATTAAATTGGACTGAACCCTATCATCAACATTTCAAATCAATAGAGACCGAATCAACCATCTGCATATTTTCTTTCTAAATTCTTAGGCTAACCTTTTTTTCCCTTTTTCTTTTTTTCCTTTTTTTTGTTAATTTTTTTTTTTCTAATTCCAATTTCAGAAGCATAGCATAGTGTGATAAGTTTGATCATTTAAATTTTATGACAAATAAAATTAGCCTAATCAAACTAATTCAAATCAATATTAAGTTGAATTCGTTAAGATAAACAAATAAATATATTCTAATTAGCTCTAATTTAATTAAAACCAAAATCAGTTCAGTTCAATTCTCGAAATGGTTAAAAATCCAACTAAATTAAACCTAACCCACTGTCTAGTACAGGCCCGCTGGTTGGCCAAACTTTGGGCCAGGCCACTACATCAAAATGGTTTTAACCCTAATTCCAGTCTGTTACAAACTTCTCCTTTCTTTTTCTTTAGGTTCTGGGTAAAACCTAAAGTTCGTCTTCATTGGTTGAATCAAGAAAGTATGTCTAGCCTACTTCGCACAAGACAGAAAAATACATTCAGTATAAGCCTATACCAGCACAGAAATCTAAACATCATGCATACAAAACATCGGTTTTGTACACCGCTTCAAACAATGAACACTCGAATGCAGGCCCTTTTGTTCTCAGAATGTTTCTTAGTCCAACTACAGGTATTTACTTAAGATTGAGAGGTGCCAACACCATTTATCATCAATGATGCAATATTCAATCCCGCATTAGCGTTTTGGCGGCACATATTGCACGCGCTCCTCTTCGCATAAATTCTGCAGTCACACAAACGATTAGTTGAGTCGATTAAGTTAAATCACAAAAGGGAAATAGCTCAAAGATAAGGGCAGCAACCAAGCATGCATGCATGCATGCTTGATCAGACAGTAGAGCCTTGCACCTAGAGATCCAAGTATGTGCAAGCTCTAGTCGCTATGGTTCTCTTCCAGTTGCAGTGTGGATATTCAGCAACATTTAATATGAAGATTTAGTGGTTAACTTGAGCCAGAGTTTGAGAAGCTCGTCATCGTAAAGATCACAAGCACTAAGGAAATCAACCAGGTGGAAACTCCTCTAGACAGACCATTTGATTAACCTAATAGTCTCCCTATGCATTGGTTCTGGGTACCAAAACAATGTGCCCCAAAGGGAAAAGAGGAAGGGTGGCACGACCATGCAAAAAGAAAAATCATGGCATTTTAAAAAAGACTCAAGTTTGATATTAAAGTTTCCAGGGAGATAACAGATGGATTTGGCATTTATGCAAACTCAATTATACAAAATGAAAGATAACAGTAACTAATTTTAAAAGAAGTTGAACTTTGATACTAAAATTCCCTGGAAGATAACCAATGGATTTGGAATATACGATAAGAAATTATATGTGCAAAAAAATGAGATGTAAATATTTCCATTATAAACCTCCTACCAATTGACCAAAGGAAAAAAATTTGAAAAGTGGTCCTCTGGATGAAGTATAAACTGAAGGGTTTTAAGAAATCTGGGGCAATAACATAGATTAAAAAAGAATAATAGGTCATGGTCAAGCCAAACCAATTAGATTTGTCTCCAGACATTGGTTGGCAATGGATTGTACACAACCTGGATATGGGCAGATCAAATTTTCAGGGTAGTTGAGATACACATGCAAGAGCAACATAACAAATTGATCACTTCCTCGTGATTACTTTTTGTTTAGCTTGGAAAAGGGTAAAAGGAAACTAAGCCCTTCAACAGAAGGAATTTTCACATTGTGCTAAAGTATGAACATGCAAACCTGCAAGTCCTCTGGAAGTGCCTCTGAAACAGCAAGGGTGTAACATCCAGGAACAAATCTTCCTGCAGATTGTTTAAACAGGAACATTCTGAGTTACAAAAATCTAAATTCCTCAAATAATACTACTGGAATTTGAAACAATATAAGGTTCTAATAGGCATAAAAGAAAAGACCTAGAAAAACAAGCAAAGATATCAGTGGAGAGTCATTTAGATACTTGATTTGAGAGTATGTAATAGCACTCAGAGTGTCAAGGTATGTCCAAGGGATTTCCAAAATAAAAAATAAAAAAATAAGAAAAACTACAAAAAAAAAAGAAAAAGAAAAAAAAGAAGGTATCAATTGGGAGCAGAATAGAATTAGGTGGCAACAATAGGAAGATAAAAAAAAAAAGGAAGAATAAGAAGGAAGAAAGAGCTACAATAGCTTTGTGATATGAAAGAGATGAGAATGATAAAAGAACTAGAAACTAAAGCTCTGTAGGAAGAATAAGGGCTTTGATGAGTTCTTAGGGGTTGTCCCCCTCAAACATGTAGAGAATAACCTTAAGCTAGACAGATCCAAGATTAGGGTCATATGACCTACCAAACAATTTGTTGGAGACCAACAAAAACAGACATTCAAACAAGCAGATACATACACCACACATTTTCACTTGTAGGATACTTCAAGATCCCAGTTGAAATGAGAAAATAACAGAAGACTTCATGCTTTCAATTCAGGAGTGAAGATGATCGGATATGATGACAAGGAGCACAAAAGGATACAGAAAGTCAGAAGCACTCTAAGAAAAATTAACAACCTGTCAGCTCCATCGCATGTTAAAATTGCCTCAGAAGATCAAAGCAAGATCTTCTTGGAATTTTATAACACCAAACCAAAGTATTAACCTGATATAGCCAACTGGTATTTACAAAAAAATGTTCAACTAGTAAAATATACCAGGACAGTGGGAAAATGCTTTTTGGTGGTAACCACAAGGAAATAAACAGAGGAACATTGAATTGGTTTAGTTAGAACATCAGTGACTAAATTGATGATAACACTCTGGTAAAGCAAAGAAAAGGGTGATGTTAATAGAAAAATCTATTTCACTATGGCTTATAACTCTTAGGGCAATTTATTTTTTAAACCAAACGTCATAGTTGAGTGGCATGACAAGAAGGGAAATAATTAGAAATGAAACCATTAGTAAGAAGCTATAGGTAGCAACAATTGGTAGAAAATAACTAAAACAAGTCTATTGATATTATTTAATCCTGTGCAACAAATACCAGTCATTACATTAATCAAAAAAAATCTAAAATGACTTGTCAGAAGGTTCTGCATGGATGATAGGAAGGTCAATGAGGACATAAATTGAGATGCTAAGAGAGAAAAAGAAAAATGGCAAAAGATTTTAACAAAACAAATATGACCCTGGATAATGCAGAATGTTAAAACATTACCATATATATAGCTGACCAAATAAATGGGAATATGTTTTGTAAGTTGACTAAAGTTGCATTGGGACTTATTGGAGGTATGCAAAGGTATAAGCCAACAAAGGGTTGGTTCTATTTATTTCTAAACCATGGATGAGTTATGCAACATTTTATTTGTCTTTTGCTTTTTCAACATTCTACTATCAGAAAGCACATAATTGGCCGATATGAGGCTTTTTCTAACACAGACTGCTGATTTGATCTAACTTGCTCGCTTATTTTTGGAATAAGAAACATGTCTTTCATCCTGTTTTTTGTTGCTCTATCTATATGGTATTATATTGCTCTGGATGGATGGGCAGGGAAGTTTTCATCTTAATGGGATACTTTTTGTGGATTTGCTTACTCCCAAGTTCCCAACTTCATGTTCAAAGGAGTGACTAATTTTTACATTGGCCATCTACCTGCCATAACCCTCTTCTTTTCTCTAAGCTTGGGTCCATCAATGTGGAATATAATACCTAGAAAAAACAAAACTTTTTTAAAGACACGTATGGGAAGTTATCCTCAGGAGACAGCATTGGTGGGGAAGGCAGACTCCCAGTTGGCAAATTGGTTTTCTATGTGTACTTCTAAAATGCAGGTGGTTTGAGGATAAAAGCATGTCTGTTCTAGTCATTAAATAAGGCACTACAATTCAAACTATACAACAACATGAGATTAAATACTCAAAAGAAATTTCGATAATATTTTGATGCTGCCTAAGCATGAAACATTATTTAGGTTTTGCATATCATGAAAACGTAACATAGGCAGGCAACCTTTTTTGTGACAAAAAGAAGCTACTTACCCTGATTTTGTAAGACTGTCATACAACCCTCTTTGATGTAATCATGACTCAAATTAGGGTTTCCAAGTACAATTTTGCTGAATTTGTTTTTCCTAGTACCAAACACCCTCAAAAAACAAATATGTGTAGCTCTCATGATTTCTGACTATAAAAACAGTAAACAATAAACAAGTTCGACATACCGATTCGCAGCCACCGAGCAGCCCAACTTCTACTTGGATCCATCATCGAAATTATCCTATAACACAGATGGAATTGAGGGAGAAATCAAC
Organism: Vitis riparia; assembly: GCF_004353265.1. NCBI lineage: Eukaryota > Viridiplantae > Streptophyta > Magnoliopsida > Vitales > Vitaceae > Vitis > Vitis riparia. The sequence goes on from NC_048440.1 coordinate 578,450, forward strand.
ATCAAAATCATTTTAAAAAAAATCGCATAAAGTCAGTTCTTTCTCATGCAATCTTAGAAGTTCTGTTCTCTGAAACGAGACACACATTTTCTTTCATCTATATTTCTTCAAGAAAATCTTATATCACATTCATAGAAAACAAGAAAAAGACAAGGGGGAATAGAAGTAGAAGTGCTTACCCATTAAAATTAGGAGTAGTGCAATCGACAACACGCTCATGGTCTTCATCCATCTTAAAGAAGGGGCAATTTTCACAGCCTGACTCTCTGAACTGCGGAACAAAAGCAAAACCCGTTTTTTGTATAATATCAAAGCCTGATGAAAAAGGAAGGGCTTTACTCTCTGAGAAACCAAACAGAGAAAAAGGAAAGACCTGATCGTAGGTTTTGACGAGCCTGCAACGGAGGCAAGCTCTGAGCTCGTGCCCGAAGCTCGTCGGAATCTGGGCGGCGTTGCTCATCTCTCTCTCTCTCTCTTCTCCAACTTTCGTTCGAAACTCAGATTTAAATAAAATAAAATAAATCTCCTACAGTTCCGAATGCTACATTTAAGATGGGTACACCAATCATCTGAATCATCTGGTGCCACGTGTATACGTTATGATCTTTTTGGCTTTCTGTTCTAATTATTATCCACCTCCAATAAAATTCCAAATAATAGAGTTAATAAATAAAAATTATCATACAAATGGTAACAATAAATGTTAGAAAGCAATCATGAAAATATTAATTTGGATGAAACCATTTTATGAAAACATCCATATTGATAAAAATTTTTATAAAAATCACAAAATTAATTAAAAATATGAAAATTTTGTATCATCTTTGAGAAATGATAATAAAAAATAATAATAATAACAAATATATTAAATTGAGCTTTTTAATGAATTTATTTAATATGAAAATAATTTGAAATTGTTTTTTTAATTGGAACCATGTTCTCCCGTACTTTTAACCAAAAAATTGTTCTAAAAATTACTTTCAAAATTGTTACCAAGCAACCTCTTATTTCCAACAAATTCTTAAAACAACAAAAAATATCACTTTTAACATTTTTTAAGTTTGAAAACCATAAGAACGGTTTTAAGAACCATTTTTAAAATCAGTCCTCAATTGTTATCAAACTAAGATATGAAAGGCAATTTTCTCCTATGAAAATATTACACACAGTGCAAAAGTTTTCAAAGTATTTTCCATAATTCAATTATTACACAAAATGCTATATAAAAAAAAATAAAATTGAAATAGCTGCAATTTTAAAAAACAAAAATGATCAAAACCCGTTTTTCTTTTTCTTTTTCTTTTTATCAAAAATTTGTAAAAACATGTTTTCTAAATTAGAAAAATTGTTTTCAATTGGGGCCTAAACTTGTCCTTGGGTTGTGGATGCATAAAAGTGCAAGAGTGGGTGAGAGGTGAGTTGGGGTTGATTCAACCAGAAATGCCATGGGGTAAGTATAAACCAATCAACAAGGTCTCAAATGCATAGGAAGAAGAAGAAGAAGAAGAAGAAGAAAGAAAGAAAGAGAGAAGAAATGGGTTTAAACTAGCACAAATTCTATAGTGAAATCAAATGAAGAGCAGCAATGAAAAGACAATGGTGATCAAGTTGTATAAAGCTCATTGGCAGATGGCAGCAGCCCCGTAATTGAAATGCTTTTGCCTGCTATCCATCCCAACAAGACAAAGTTAAAAAGAAAGGGGAATTTACACCAGCTGTTGATGAACTTGAAAGAAAAGAAAGAAAAGAAGGTTACTATCCCCACCATGATTTGGAGGAATGTTTCAGCAGTCAGGTGATGGTTTCAGGTTTTCCCTTTTGAGTGGTGGTTGATGCCATTCCTTTGATTGTCCCTGTTCTTGAGCTTAACTTGGTCTAAACCCCATATTCGTATCGTGTAGTCATCACTCCCAGACGCCAACATGTGAGGATTTGTTGGACTCCAGCTCACACAATTAACTGCTCCAGAATGCCCAGGCAGAGCAAATAAAGGCTCTGGAGTGTCTCTGTGCCATACATACACCTATAAAACAAGAACCAGGCAAACATGAATTGTCAAATTAGGCATGACTTCCTCACAGCAACAAGCCTACTAAATCGTTTAGGAGAAGCAAATCAAAGTAAATGCCCGTGTCTGTGTATATGCATGAGGTCGAGAGATGCAGCTACTTCTTCTGATCCTATTGCATGACATTAGTAAATCTATGTATGCACTTCAGGATCCTTGTTATCTCTTCATACCAATGGCTGATTCAATTTGGTATGTCATTGAAGGTTGAAACTATTGACTCATCGAGTATACAGCTTTTAGTTTTCCTTGAGAAATTCCAAAGTTCCCATCCATTGTAAACTATATACGTCGGTCATCTTTTGACAACTAATCAAAGCATTAATTTCTGCAGTCCTCAATAACATAACATCACTGGTTATGATAATCTCAAACAGAACCATGTTGAGTTAATTCTACAGAGCATTCTATTGGCAACATATACAATTATATGCCACAAGCAGACAATCCTTGCATTTTTCCATATAAAGTCTAGGGGCTGCATTATAACTCTAAACTGTAAGGAAAAAAGTCTGGTCTAATCTTTCTTTCTCTAGGAGAAAACATCTCAACAGGACATGAAAAACATGCATTTCTCTTACATCAATAATTTTGTGGCACTTGGAAAGAATATACATCATTTTCATGAAGTATTGAGTTAAACATTCATTTCTCATGTATCACATTGGCTAGTAAGGCACAGACACAATTCTACAATTTCATACCTTTTAAATTTTCTTAGAATAATCGAGAGAGAGAGAGAGAGAGGGAGAGAGAGAGAGAGAGAGACTTTAAGGCTACTTCGGTTCTTGGAAAATTTGTGGGAAAATGCAAGAAAAGAAAGTAGAGAAGAAAAGAAGGAAAGAAGAAGTGAAAGAAAATAAAAATAGATTTAAAGTCAATAATCATTTTTATATATTATTTCAAATTTATTTCACTTAACTCTTCCATATCAAGATTAAATACTTTGAAAATGCATAAAATTCTTACTAATTTTAATTATGTTTGATTAAATTTTTTCATATTTTTCATAATAAAACTAAACGTAAGAAAATAATTTTCCTTAAGCATTTTTCTCTTTCTTCGGTTCTTTCTTGAAACCAAACATAGTGATAATGTTTCTTGAAGAAGAAAAAATAAATAAATAAATAAATTGTAATTGAACAAGCTTAACCATGTAGAGAACTTAAATAAATAGTGTTAGATTATGAAAGCGGTAAATGAAGGTGGATCATTTGAATGCATTTTTTATTTGAACATTAATTTTTCTTAAAAAGTGCCAAAAGACCATCAAATTGTGCATGTATTTTATATTTTATATTTTTTTATTGGTAAATTTCTGTCCCCATTGGGACTTGTACCTGAAACCTCCCACAAACCCTCCCCATCCCTTTACCACTTGAGCTAGGCCTCAAGGACGTATTTTACATTCATTTTACATTTCATATTATGCAACAAGCTAACTAGATGCTTGTGTGGACTGGTGATACTTGTCATTTTTCATGTAGAACATGGTTGTGCAGCACACTTGAAGATACTAAACTAAAATCTGGTATAACTTTTTTCAGGGAATAGTGTCATCTAACAACCCCTAAATATAATTCCATCAAAATGAAAAGGACAAAAAAAAAAAAAAAAAAAGAACGCACCTTTGAGTCCTCACTCCCACTAGCGATAAATGCTTGCTCAAGTCCTCCAAAACAAGATCTAATGAGAAATCGAGTCCGCTTATGACCCCTGTACCTGGAAACAACATCAGGATCACCTCCTAAGCGCCAAAGATGGATTTCTTGGTTTAAAAGATTAACCAGCAAGAACTTGTTGTCCTTAGATAGAGAGAATGAAGTGATCATTTGGTTCTCCCTAATCAGTCTCTCACATTTAGCCTCCCTGTCAAGCAAAAGAATTGCATTTTCTCTACACATGGTTATGATTCTCTTCCCATCATCGGTTATGGCTATATCTGAAATTTTGAGTGTCCGCTGCCCCTTCCAACATTCCAACTCTCTACCATCCAAATCCCATAAACAGATGCTCTTGTCAGTCATGCCAGAAAATACCCCTTTACCGCCAGGAAACCATCCACAGGAAATTAAGCCAACACCAGCCTTTTCATAAATGTGGAGGCATTCACCAGAATTGACATCCCAGCGTCTGATACTTTCCTCCACCCCACATGTGAGGAGTTGCTGGTCATCAGGGCTCCATGAAACAATGGACACTTCTCTCTGGTGACCAGTTAGTTTATGCTTCAATGACACTTCACCATCATCTTTCACCTACAAAGGTACAATTTCTCATTAATCAAAAGAGAGAAAAATATTTTCAAAATAAAAACAATAAGTCGTAAAATTTCTGCTGTAACTCAGGAAAACAATAATAATGGAAAAACATATGCAGCAACAGTGGGAAATATTGACAGGATTCAAATTCTTAGTGCAAGTATGCATAGAGCACAAGAATATGTCACTAAGGTGTCATTTGATATCTAAGACAGCTTGTAATGGACATTCTTACTACTATTTTACTTTAAGTTTCAATAGAACAGGGCAATAGGCCTTGCTGATGCTTCACAACCTTTTTTCTTATCGATAACTCTTAGTTATCAATTAAAAGAAAAAACAGGGAGTTCCAGTCACCTGTGTATCACACTAAAATATTAGGAAAGAATTCTGTGAAAAGGAAGACTGAAGGGGTAAAAACTTAACAAAAAGCAACCAAAAACTCATTTCCCTATATCTTACCTATACCTTTGTTCACCACACCACATCAGGAGGTCAAATAATGTATCCAGTATCATATTTAGAAGACATTCAAAGAAAAGTATTTCCAGTCAGATAAAATTAGGGACGCTGTTTGTATGTACTTTGAAACATACATAGAAATATAAATACACACACAAACACATGTACATAACAGGAGAAATCATAGCTCATAATATTCTGATATTACTGCAGAGTTATAAAAGTATTCTGATTTTTTTTTTTACAAATTCAAATAGAGTTGACCAATATCTTAAAAAATTGGTCTGAACCAACTGGATGGTTTTACTATCTTGACTATCAACCGGCTCAGCAAGCCCCCAAAACCATTAATACTAAAAACAGTTGTGAACAGATCATTGAAAACCAACAGTTAGGCAATTTAATTGGAGAAACTATTCTCAAGTTGAAGAAACCACCCATTTTTCGCCCCTTTGATATACATAAATATAAACCCAAACCAGGGTTCTCATTCCTGAGATCACTGCCTTCTTTTCTTGAGTGGGATTTCTCAATAGTAATAGTCACCACACTGTATCAAATTCAGGAAACCCAGTCCATGATTTCTTTCATCAATTTTAGATCTAGGAAGCCAGACCAAGGACTGTAGCTTCTATCCTTTAGGTATTTAATAGAGGATACAAGCATGCAATGGCTCCATCATTCACCCATTACAGATTATGATGAATACAAGCAAACAAAGGTTTCTTCTGTGGTGGGTTTGCCATAGATGGAAGTTGCAGATTCATCCTCATCTTCTTTGATATTCCAGGAAAACCAAAATAAATTTTGACAAACAACTTGCTGTAGCCCTGATATACTTATAAATCAATTTATTATAATGTCATTATGACATCATGGATTGGTTACTGCCAAGAAAACTTGAATAGCTCAACCATGTAACTGGTCTTTTTTGTGAGTCAATCAGCTTCCAAGTAACGTTGGGGAGGGAGGGCAGCACAACAATGAGTTGCAAACAGTACATCCAAAAAACAAAAATTGAAGTTGCTCAACAAAGCTTAAGGGAAAAAAGTTACCTCCCATATAATTGCCGATCGATCTTTGGATGATGAGGCTAAATATTTCCCATTATGTGAAAATTGCAAAAACCAAACTTCGTCACAATGTGCTTGCAGCACCTGCTCCATTAGAATAAAGAAGAATCACGCTAGCACTCCAAAATAATCAAGCTAATAAAATCCATAACAGCAATTGCCGTGCATTAAGTCATATATCACATGTTTAAGTAGATTGAAAAGTGGTTGATGAAGATGAAAAAATAAGAGTAAAGTTTTTATATTAATAAATCATAGATTCATAATAATGGAGTGACAAAAAATGATGAAAACAATGAGGCTATGTTTGGTTCTTAGAAAGTACTTAAGGAGAGAAAAAAAATACAAAGGAAAATGAATTTCTCATATATGGTTTCACTATGGAAAATACAAAAGAAAATCAAAATAATTAAAATTAGTTAGAAACTATGCATTTTCAAATTGTTTAATCTTTATATAGAAGAGGAAAAATAAGTGAAATGAGTTTGAAGAACCATATAAAAGTAATTTATTAACTTCATGTATATTTTTTATTTTCCTCCACTTTTTCTTTCTTTCCATTTTTCCTCCCTATTTTTTCCTTTGCATTTTCCCTCAAACTTTCCAAGAACCAAACATAGCATAAGAGTACAACTAATGATGAACATAGTTGGAGAAATCCTGGTCCATCTTAATTAACTTCTCATCTTTTTCTCAATTGGTGCCGCTTGTAACATCTTAGTAATGCATCCCTTTTTTTTAATTTATTTTTTATTTGAACTTTTCTTATATCGCCACTTCTTTATGGTTAGGGGGGTTTGGTGACCCCTGTCAAGTCCATTTGATTGGAGGAATCAAGTAGTGGTCCTAAATTTTAAGGAGGTTTAGGCCTAGTAGGTATTGTTGCAAGGAATAGGCCTAGTGGGTAAGTGGTTGTGACGGTTCCATAGGGAGCATACTAAAAGCATTAACGCCTTGTATAGTATTGGGTGGGATGTGAACTTTGAAGTAAGAAACTTGCTTTAGCGTCCCTTTAAAAGGATGGACCAGGGCAACCAGGACTTCATTTGCCACATTCATGTCAATGCTTGCCTTGTTATTCAGCGTTTGAGAAGACTTTTGGTTTGGGGACATCCCTCTGCCACCAGTTCATTTGCCTTCATCTCCTATCCAAATTGAGAGTTTCCTCCATATCTCACTTTTTCTCCACAATCTCATAGTTCTTTTACTGGAACCTTGAGTTAATAGAAACTTGACGGACCTAGAAACTGAACAATAAATTTTTTGGGCAACCAAAGAATGGTGGATGATGCTTGCGAGATAGCATATTACTTGTTAACTTGTTAGATGTGTCACTAAGGAGTTCTCAAAAGTTCCTTTCAGCATTCTTTTGCTAAACTAGAAATTTTGTTATTAGCTATTTCTTTTACTTTCTATTAGAAGGATCCACATACATGTAAGGTAATTCTAGGCCATTAATTTTCATTATATCATATTTTCTACTTCTAAATAAAATTATCAACATCTCCTCCATGCTTCTAGGATCCCAATCCACCTCAGCAAGTCTTCACGTTACAACCCCAATTCTAGTGGACAGTGTTGAAAAAGATGAGTCACTAATTCTCTTACTCTCCTTGTACATAACACAACACACCCTTTTGAGGGCTTTGTAATGCCTCTTCACCAAAAGCACATCACAGGTATTAACCTTCTTTTTTGGCACAAGTCATGCAATGATTCTAACTTTAGCAAGGACTAAATTTTCCAATGGATGGTTTGCATGATTATTATTATTAATAGGCAAATAGAGAAGATATATAAAAAAGGCGAGATAAACAAGGGAGGGAGGCCAGGGCAATTATATTATCTAAAATAAATGTGTAATTTTGTAGGCATACATTTAGATTTTCAGGTTAGATTAGGCCATCCACCACTGTGATACAAGACTAATGCAACGTTGGTTAGAAGTCAATTTTCTAAACAAGGCCAGCCATAAATATCTTAAACATTCAGCCCATCAGTTGGGTGGGTTTAAGATAGTATTTAATCCACTAATTGTGGTTTATCTACAAAGTATATTGGCCATGGACAACCACCACATATCTCACAAATTTAGAGTAGAGTGAAGGATTCACAAGGGAGAGGGGCACTCCTTGGGCATGTTAGGTCAGGGTTGATAGTTAACCCAAGCCTACATAAAACTCATTTGCCCAAGCCCAACCAAACCCAATCCAAGGATCAACACAAGCTATTCAACCGAACCCTCTAAACTTAGGTTCAAATTAAGTTAGGCTCAAGTTAGTAAATATATATTTGGGTTGGTCAAGTTAGGAAGCATCACTAAGCTTAACATCCATTTCCCTACATATTTTACCAATCAACCTATAGTTAATAAATAAAGAATTATTAGTAAAATTTATTTAATTAACCTTTGCATATCAATATGTTAATTAATATGTAAATTTATAATATTCATTTAGTTAATAGATCCAATAGCTACAACTCTATTCTATAATCAATAAAATGAATCAAAAGTTTGAAAATAAAACAAAAACAAAACAAAACAAAAGACCGTCACATAAGATTAAGTGACATTTTCAAGCAATTTCCAAGTCAAAATCAAATTAAGTATAAAAGTTATACTTCCTACATATTTCAAGATAAACTTCAATTCATAATCAACAATTCAAACAACCCATCACAATTATAAGAAAGAGTAATGATTTTCATACGTTTCTCAAAGTAACTTAAAAGTTGATAACCAATCTTTCACATAATAGCAAAAGTACATCTAAAATTAAAACAAGAAAGATAATTTAATTTTCCATGACACTAAAATAACCAAATCTTTAAAGATGCATCAATTCTTAACTTTATATCATTCCCTAACATTAAAAACAATAAATATACCTTAATAAAAATGAAAAGGATATTAGTACACTACTAATAAAGAATATATATATTTTTTGATAAGTAAGCACAGAATATATTGATAAGAGGCCAAAAAGCCACACGTATACAGGGGGTATACAAATTAGCTAAGCCTCACCACCAAAAAGACAACAAAAAACCCACCAGCCCTTAAGTGGAGGCTATCCACTCCAACGAGCCTATCAGAGATAGCGACCTCTCTCCACTATACATTCTCGCCCAACACCATAAATTAAAGACAAAAGAATTTTTAAGTTTCTGAATATCTATCATCCCTCCCCTAAAAGCAAGTCTATTTCTTTCCTTCCAAAGGGTCCAAAAAATGTACAACGGTATAGACTTCCATATCTTTTTCCTTTTTTTCCCTACAAAAGGGCCCCTCCAGCTTAATAAGACCTCCTTTACAGTTTCTGAAAAGACCCACTGAACACCAAACAAAGCACATATCATATCCCATAGGACTTTTGCCACTATACAATGTATGAGGATGTGATTTACAGTTTCCTCTTCGCAGCCACACAAGAAGCACCGATTAGGGAGGTGCCACCCTCTTTTCTGAAGCCTATCAAGCGTAAGCACCTTGCCCCAAGTAGCTTCCCAAGCAAAAAACAGAATTTTTGTTGGGACTCTATCCACCCAAATGTTGTTCTTCGGAAAATTATTAGCCACGGTATTTACCACCAAGTTGTAGGCTTCTTTTACTTTAAACTGTCCGTTTCTCCCCCCTTTCCAAAAAACAGCATCCTCTTCTAAAGTAGGATTGTAACCCCCTCAAAGTATGAAGCATATTACCTACCATCTCCAACTCCCAATCATTGAATCCCCTCACAAATCTTAAATCCCAATCTCCTTGGGCCATATTCTGATCCCACATTTCTTCTACTGTGCCATTCCTATTAGCAGTCATCCCATAAAGGTGAGGAAACCTTTGGGACAGCACTGTACAACAGCACCAAAGATCATTCCAAAAACTGATTTTGGAACCATTCCCCATATTAAACGCCATATTTTCCCAACACCAATCCTTTTCCTTCATAATTTCCTTCCAAACCCCTACTCCAAACGTCCCATTAGCCTTTTTGGTCATCCAACCAAGTCCCTCTTGCCCGTATTTCGCCAAAAGCACTTGTTTCCACAGATTTTCCTTTTCACAAGCAAACCTCCAAATCCATTTTCCCAACAAAGCTTTATTTAGCGGGATTAGCTTCCTTAGGCCAAACCCCCCCTTTTCCTTCTCCGTACACACAATCTCCCAATTAACAAGGTGCACTTTCCTTTCCCAGTTTTCTCCTCCCCAAAGAAAATCCCTTTGCACTTTTTCTAGCCTTCTTGCAACCGACTTGGGCATACGGAAGAGAGACATTTGATACAATGGTGTACTAGCCATTGTGCTCTTAATAAGAATAAGTCTCCCACCTTTGGAAATATATTGACGCTTCTAATGCGCAAGTCTTCTTCTCATCTTTTCTTCCACCCCATCCCACACGGCAGCACTCTTGTTAGGAGCCTCCAATGGCAGCCCCAGATACACAGAAGGCAAAGAGCCCACCTTGCAGCCCAATTCCGCTGCCATCTCCTCCATCTCTTCCACCTCTCCAACTGGGATTATTTCACTTTTATCCAGATTTATCCTTAACCCTGAGGCGGCTTCAAACCAAAAGAGAATCCAACTCAAATAAGTTAGGAACTCCTTCCTGGCTTCACAAAAAACTATAGTATCATCTGCAAAAAGCAGATGGGAAACTTGCACAGGCTGCCTTCCTCCTCCTCGGATCCTACATCCCGACAAAAACCCCCCTTCAACAGCCCTCCTAATAAGATTGCTCAACACCTCCATTCCCATCACAAAAAGGTAAGGGGAAAGGGGATCTCCTTGCCTCAACCCCTTAGAACTTGGAAATAACCCAGCCGATACTCCATTCACCAACACCGAAAACTTGGCTGTGGAGATGCAACTCCACATCCAACCCATCCACTTTGGACCGAACCCCATCTTTCTCATGACTTTCATCAAAAATTGCCAATTTAAACTATCGTAGGCTTTCTCTATGTCCAGCTTACAGATGAGACCTCTCTCTCCCTTTTTTTGCCATGCATCAATTACTTCATTTGCAATTAAGGAGGCATCAAGGATCTGCCTCCCCATTACAAAAGCATTCTGATCAGTTGAAACCACTCTCCCTATCACTTTTTTGAGTCTATTGGCTAATACCTTGGCCAAGAGTTTGTACAGCCCCCCCAAGAGACTAATTGGCCTGAAATCCGCAAGATCCTCTGCCCCCCCCCCCCCCCCCTTCTTGGGAATCAAAACCAGAAACTTATTGTTAATGCTCTTGATGAAGGCCCCTTGCTCATAGAACTCTTTGAATAACTCCAACACCTCCTCTTTAACCAGGCCCCAGCATCTTTGCCAAAAAGTCATAGTAAAGCCATCCGGTCCTGGGGCTTTGTCCCCATTCATCTCCATCAGGGCACTATGGATTTCCTCCTCAGAGAAAGGGTGCTCCAAATCCTCTGCCTCTTGCTGATTTAGTTGCTCTAACTGCAGCATTTCAATATCCGCCTTCCAATCTGAATTTTCCGTAAGTAAGTGTTGAATTTATATTCTTCTAATAAAGAATATATATTTACACATATATATAATTATAATTTAAATTTTATATAAATATATAATTAGGGTTCAGGCTAGGCTAGGTTTGCCGGAGCCCTTAACCCAAGCCCAACCTAGACTTAATACAAGTTGACATTTTTTTTGCCCAAGCCCAACCTAAATCACAGATTAAGTTGCCCAAGCCAGTAAAAATTGGGTTCAGTTCAACCCACCCAAATTGTAGCCCTATCAAGGGATGAGACATTGAGAATAAGTTAAAAGTCACTCTTTTTATAGGAAAATGAGACTAATATAAAAGTTGAGATATAAAAAATCCAGAATTATTTTCCTTCTTCCTGTATAGTGGGTTGTTTGTTGTTATTGTTATAGAAAATTGAGATATAAAAAGTCCTACTCAAAAACCACACCGTAGAATCAGTTAGATTCAATTAATAACCTTTTTCAATAACCCAATGATTTGCATTTTCTATGAACAATGTCAAAAGGTCCACTGCCATTAAAGGGCCAATTGAGCAAAGAAATAAAGAGGGCAAGAAGGTTTAGCATAAACAACCTTGAATTGGTAATATATTTCCTAACCTGCAATGTTTGAGAAGGAATGTGGTTTGTTCCACAATGGTGATCAGAGTACAAGGAGAGTTCACTATCCAAAGTGTTATGATAAGCACATGCATCTCGCTGAACATCAAGGGCCTGTTCAACTAATTGTTCTAATCTTTTTTCAGGTATCATGATTGCTGCAGGAAACAACTTCTGCAATTTCTCCAGAATTGCAGACTGTGACTTAGAACCTGCAGCATCTTGACTTGATGGCCCACTGACAGCACCCGATGAAGGAAAGATAATGTAGGCAGCAAGCTCATGGACACGACTGACATTGATGCTAAGGGGCACAATCTCATTCCTTAGTGTATATAGAGCATCCTTGATTTTTTCCTTTTTTAGAAGTTCAAGGAACTTCTGTTCCAATATCATGAAGGATGCTGATTTTACAATGTATTCGTCTGAAAGCCCAATCCTATGCAATGTGTCCACACTCTCATCCCATTTCCCATCAACCACTTGCTGCCTAAACAAATCCACAACAGTTGAGTGCAAGGATATTCCAGATTCTTTTTGCAGAAGGTCCCCACTTCGAGAATAACCAAGAGAATACAACGCCCTGGTTATGATTTTGATGAATTCAGGTCTTTTGATTATGCCTTTTGAACCAATTGCATCTCTGTCTCCCTGGGAAGACGGAGACCACGCCATTGAGTCCCTCAAAGAGAAACCTGAGGCGGGCTCTCTTGGCTCTGTAAGAGACAAGTTCGCAGATAAACTGTTCGATCCTCCAGAGGGCACTTTCACACGCTTCAGGGGTCGCTCACTTTCCTCTATACCTCCCATGAAATGCCCAAGTTAGCCCATGTATGTCCTGCAAGCCAAAGAAACAAAAAGATCTTTGAAGCACCTTAATCAAAACAATTCAAAACAATTATGTATCCATGCCCAACATTGCCAAAGGGACCTAACAGGCTATGAAAGCACAATCAGATAACACGTATATAAAGAGATTACAAAAGGAAACTGGTCTAGCAGTTGGTCCACATCTTTCTTTTCCGTTGGACCTATAACAAGACTAGCAAGAAAATGCGAGGACCCAACTTCAAGAATCCAGTGAAAGTGAACTAACAAAGTCATTGCGTTTTAATAGAGCACAATGGCAGAGGATGGAGACAAATCTACAATTTCACATTGGAAACTATGGCGATAATCATGGATGCAATTCTGGCAATGATGAATATAAACTGTATCCAAGATTCCAAATTAAAAAGGGAAACAGGAAAAATCAATTATTCCCATTACACAGAAATGCAACAAAACCCATCAAAGAAAATGATTAGTCTAAAAAGAAATGATTCCATAACTCACTGATTCACTATGTTCACAGGCAAAGAGGGCAAATACAAGAACTTCAAGAACTGAATTACGACAAATAAAATCAAACACAACTGGCCAGAGACAGTACCGAGACTGCCCAAACAAAAGCAAACACAAATTATTTCTTTTCCTTTCTTTTTTTTCTTTTTTTTCTTTTTCTTTTTCTTCTTCTTTTTCCCTTAATTCTGCATAGTAAAGATGGAAGATCAGAACCATTCATCTCCCCCAAATTTTAAAAAATAAAAAATAAAATAAAAAGGAAAGAAAAGAAAAGAAAAAACAAATAAACAAATAAACAGAAACCCAGAAAAGAAAAAGGGGAAAGGAAGTAACCCAAGAAGAACCCAAATCCATGAAGAAGAAAGAGGCAATCTTTAGCGGCCGAAAGAGGGCAAAAAGAGAAGGATACCCAAATCAAATAAAGAAACCCAGCAAGAGAGAAATGATATGTGAACGGATTCTTTGAAAAAGGAGAATGCGTACTGTGAAAGAAAATGGAGGAATAAGCAATCCAAGAGCGCCCAAAGTTATCTGTATCTCTTTTCTTGTATAGAGTACAGAGAAAGAAAAAGAGAGAGAGATGGATTTGGAAAAATATGCAAAGATAGATTGATACTTGCTTTTCTTTCTTTTATTTATTTATTTTATTTTATTTTTATAATAATATTACTCAACCTGAATAATGCGAACAACGCTTCTCCATGCCAGTTGTTTTTTTTTTTACTTTATTTACTGTTCCAATTAATTACTTTTCCCTCTCTTATTTGCCCTTTTTTTTAATCCTGAAAATAATATTTTATTTGAAAATTAATTTCAATATTAAACTTCAATTACTAGAAATAATTATTAATTTCTTACTTATCACAAGTGCTTTTGCTAAGGTTTTTAAAATGAGATGTGTTTGGGCAACCGTGCAAGTAAGCTCACCCCTTTTTTTTTGGTTTTCCTTTTTTCTTCTGGGGTTTTTATCATATTTTGATATTAGGAATTTAAACTTCAAGAGAATCCTTTGTACTAAAGAAGATGCTCATTTCTTAAAGGCGGTAGGGTCGGGGAAAAATAATATGTTGATATCAACTAATATAACTAAATTGAACATCTTAATAAATTACTTTTAACTAAATCAAAATATTTTAATTTTTTCTATTCAATCAAAAAATAAATACCACTAAAAAAGTATTTTTACATCCAATTTTAGATTGAAGAGAATAAACATGATTTAATGGATAAAACAAAACCCAATATGCATATTTAGATATAAGGAGTTTCCACTTGATGAGCATGTGAGACATTTAATGATGTGTTTACTTTTATTTGAAATGGACCATTACTTAGCATCAACACCCCTTTGCTGGAAAAAGGGTTTGATTTGGACCCATAATTTTGGCTGATTTTCTCAATAGGATACAAAAAAGGATTAATATTGGGAGAGAAGAGGGCTTCTGCAACACGAATTGATATACATAAAATAATAATAATAATAATAATCCTGAATGAAATGAATGATTTTATACTGGGTCTTCAAAATCTGGATCCTTGAATGAGTTATGGAAACCTCTTTCAAGTAGGGCCCCTATCAGCGCTCTGGTTGCCCTAGAAGCCATCCATGTGGACAGTCTGCAAGCAATGGCCAAAATACTTGCTAAGCTATGCTGGCACTGGCCCTTTCTCGTACCATGGACTTAACAAAGAGCTCCCCAGCCCTGTATGAGGATCGAACCTGGAACATCAATACATTGGTGAAGTTCTAGTCAGAATCTTGTAAGTCGAATATCAGTAATATGTAGTCATAAGAAAGCAAGACGTCTAGATGTTAATCCCATGTTGGGGTGGTGAAGATTGCCTTGGGCAGAAATGAAGTTTCAAGAAGTGAATGAAATGTAGGGTCTGCTGGATTTTCCACACCACGTTTCAAACTCAGTCCAGTCCATGCTCACATTGTTGAATTTGTTAGGAGCTTGAATGGATTTGAAAAGGGCTGTGACGTTTTCAATTTGACACGGCTTCCTAGCCCAGTTGTCCAACCTGTGAGCTGTTCTAGATGCTTATTCATGCTCATGATCATCATTTAAAGCAAAATGAAACAGGGAATTTACCAGGGGTCCACTAGCAACATAACGGAATCCAATTGACTCCCCATATTCCTTCCAGAAAGCAAACTTCTCAGGGGTAACATACTCTTTGACAGTAAGGTGTAATGGAGTTGGCTGCAGCAACATAAGTACTTATTAATAGATCTGTTTAAAAACTTGAACTGAAGTTAGTTGATGTGCGTTGTCTGAGGCTGCTTTTGTGGATGCCTCTTATTCTGTTGAAGCATGCATGCATGAACATAAACATGTTTGGCAAGATCAGCACCACCATCAGCAGATCAGAGCCAGCTTAAGCATTGAATAAGAAAGCTCAGCCAAAACTACAGCTCAGATTGTGGATTCTAAGTAGCCACACTCCTCCATTACTCTTTTATCTTAGATGTAATGAAAAAGCTATTTGCATATTAACTCACCTGTAAATATTGTCCAAGTGTCAAAATGTCGACATCTATGGCCCTTAGATCAGCCATGGCTTCCTTCAACTCATCATCAGATTCCCCAAGACCCAACATTATAGATGATTTTGTTATCATCCCCACCTTGCTATGCTTTCCATGTTTTAGAACTGATAAGCTCTGCTCATACCTGCATTGCCAAATTACAAATTTGAGTCAAAGCTAGCATCTACAGACATAAACATAGGGTGGGAAGACCAACTTAAATCAACAAGGTATGTATATGGTTTGAAACACCCATATAACCAAACTAGCAACTAACTGTGTTATGCACTTTGGAATCAACAGGCTGGGTCTAAACCATGGTCCAAAATCGCAGTATGGGTCATTGACTCAGAGGGTTCCAAGCCACATCAGTCTCAACGTCTCAACTTAATATCAGGCGATACACAAAATAAGATAATTAAGAAGTTCTAAAAAATTATAATTAAATAAATTAAGAAACTAATAAATTTAACAATATATTAATGTAATAATAAATGGAATGGTTTCATAACTTATTAACAATAAATCAACATATAAAATAATACACCTTGTAGGTACCATTACCATATAAAATAATGCATTACCTAAATTAAAGCAATTCATATCCTACTTAACATATAAAATAATAATTTTCAA
The DNA here is from genome assembly GCF_004353265.1 of Vitis riparia. Lineage (NCBI taxonomy): Eukaryota > Viridiplantae > Streptophyta > Magnoliopsida > Vitales > Vitaceae > Vitis > Vitis riparia. The sequence continues at coordinate 594,927 of NC_048440.1, forward strand.
ATTCCCAATTTTAAACACCTTAGTATAAAGCAAGTTGATGCACATACAGTATATCGTTCTTATATAAAACAATACATTTAGTCCTGATATTCAAATTACAATACATTTAGCCCTGATATTCAAATTCCCAATCCCAAACACCACTAACCCTCACCGCAAGAGAGGATACCCAGTTTATGGAGCCAAAGAGCTTGTTCTGTCGCACACCCACACCACCACATACACTACAGAGGAGCAAGGAGAGGCAACACCAAACAAGCGAAGGTTGTTGTCGATAGAAGAATATGATGTTTCTCACCAGCCACATCGTCAACACAAAGGATGCTTTTTTCTTCTTCTTCATCGTCTTTATGGGTAGTCATGGGTATTGAAAAAAAATTCCTTTTGAAGAGAATGTCTAATTTTTCAGAGATTTCTAAGTTTTGGTTGCTTTTTGTTGTGATTTGGAAGGGAAAAAAAAAACTAGGTTTAATAAGAGAATATTTCAATAACTCAAATGATTCAACTCGGAATTTTGAGCGAGTCAACTTGGAATCTCAATCAAGTCAACTAAGTTTAATTGGTTCTTGGCCAAGTCATACCGGACCCGGCTGATACTTTGAACTTTGGTCTAAATATGCACATATATGCAGTTTTCTTAACTGCTCTCACTTAGCTAGTGAAGAGAAGACATAAAGCTTAATTAAAGTGAAAGCACAACCTGCTTCAAGACATTTGCATGCAAGACAAGTGGAAAAGTTAAGTTGCACAATGAGCTAGTCATCCTTATCCAGCACTGAAACCTCTGCCACGATCATTTTGTTTAATTTTTTTGGGTAAGTAAATACTTTTTTAAAAAAAAAAATTATGGAAAAATGAGGGAAGAACATGCACTAAAAAGCAGCATACATACAGAGAAAAAGGAAGCTAAAATAGCCTTCTGAAAGAGGACCTAACCCCAAAAACTTTCCTTTCGCCCACAAAGACACTTTTTGCATCAAAAAGAATTATCTTTACCTAAGTCACCTCCACCTCCCCAGAAGTTCACCTTTCATTGTTATGAAACAGGAAAAAAGAAGGATCAGATATCTTCCCACAAGGACAACACCACCCAACCTCAAGGACATTCCCTGTAGAAACAGAAGTTGAGGACCCACTGCAAGACTACACTTTTGTTCATTGAAAATACTGACATTCTCCACTACCAAAACCACAAAAATAGTTGCAAGCAACACAATGCCAGAGAGTTCTGCTACTAAATCCCCTACCAAAACCCTAGAAAGCAATATTTAAGATAACTGAAATCTCTCTCGGGGAAACACATTCATTGCCTGCTATAGTAAGGATGTACTATCAAACATCCTGAGCAAAGTGACAAAGCAGAAATAGATGATCTACTGATTCACCACATTTCATACTGCTGATGGACCAATAAAAAGTGAGTGCGAGACACATGACCTAACGATTCTTCAATTTAAATAACACATGGCAGTGACTAAGCAACACATGGAAAGATGAAATATAAACATCCACAATAATTTGACAACAAAGCCATTGAAGTAGGACCTATTAATATGCCTTAAATGAAGTGGGGATCATGAGGAACTATATACAAAATGTTGCTGACAACCTTTTATCTTCATGCACCTCGACACTTATGTTATGCCTACTTGGATCTGTGCTAAAGACAAATGGTCTGAAGATATTTCAGGACTTGGTATTAATTTTTTAAGACAACAAAGCCACCTCTACTAAAGATGGAATGGCTTGAGGGTCTTAACTTGGTAGTCAGAGACTCAGAGCATAGGCTAACCAAACTAATTTGGTGTCCTCTCCCATGGTGAAGGTAGGTCACCTTATTGCCTTGGTTTTTGGGGGGACTGAAAGAGATTGTGATACACATTTGATCTTATTTATGTTTTATCCTTGACATAAGCTACATATTTATTGGCCACTCAGGAATTTTTTGGGAAATATCCTTATAAAGGAAAAATATCAATTTTTTAAAAGTATGTATTTTTTCCATAAATAGACTTCTGGATTAAGGGAGAGGAGGGTTTTTGTTGGAAAAGATACCAAGCAGTCTCTATTTAATGTTTTCAGTATGAATCAGTACAAGAAATGCAAAACACAGTAACAGTATTTGGGCTTCACTACTTTAGCAAATATTTGACATGTTAGAATGGGATAAACTCAGTTGTTGGTCAGGGAATCAGTTTCTGGGCAGCCAAAGAGAAACCTAAGCCTTGCACATAGTGTTGTTATATAACTAAAAACATTCAATGCAGATGAATAACTGAACCATGCATGCTCAAACCAGAAAGCAAACCAACTACACAAAAGAGCCAAAGAACCATATTTTCTGAAGGATATTACATTTTCCCTTTATCTACTTATGGCTCATCAAAGTAGTAGGGGTGTCAAAAGGTGTGGTTTGGTTGGTTTTTGGAAGAAAAATTAACTGAACCGACATGGTTGGTTTACGCTTGAATCCAAACCGAACCGATCTTTTAGTGATAGATAAACCTAACCAAACCAAGTTTGTTTAAGGTCAGTTTGGTTCGGTTTAAATGATCAGTTAGATGTAAGTTAATTTAGGCCTTTAATTCTAATTTATTTTTTGAAAGTATTAAAACCAACTTGGGTTTGAAGTTCAAAATATATCTTAAGTTTCTAACTCAAAATATAATGAATGCATTTAGAAATTAATTTGACCATAATTTAATAACAATGAATTACTTTAATAGAGTCTAATAATAAATATTAGAAAATTCATCGAACATTCAACAATTATAAATTACAAGAAATGAAAGTCTTAGAATATTGATTTGATTGGGTTAGAAAAGAAAGAACTGAAAACTAATCCAATAAAGTTGGTTTCAAAATTCTCAAATTGAACCAACCTCTACAATTATTGAAAACTGAACCAATTTAATTGGTTTTGGTTGAATTGGATCGGTTTGATTGATTTTTCGATTTTTACTTACACCCTAGTAGTAAAGTTTGCTTCTTTGAAAAGGAACAAATAGGAAGTACAATTAATTGTCTGTTGAAACTTAGAAGAGAAAGATGACTGGTTGAGTCACTTACCCAGCTCGAGGATCTCGCACAATTCTCTGAAGCCGTTTCACAGTTTCAATATTGTGGGCAAAAACATCTAACCCTGAGTGCACCAGAGTTTCTACAGCACTCAAGTCACCTCGAAAATCAGAAGTTAGACACTCAACCATGATCTCAGGCTTGAGTTTCTGCAGGAGTTAGAGAAACTAAAATCAAATTTTTTCTTGCACCCTAATTTTAACTACACAGTAACTAGATTTTATAGCTAGAGAAAGATATGAACCTTCATAGCCTTAACAGTCCGAGCAAAATGGCCACTTCCACCATCAGGCAGATCATCACGATCAACACTTGTTAGAACAATGTAATCCACACTACAAAATGAAAATCAAAATTCTTATAATTTTCCAAGCAAGTATAATAAACATACCAAAAAATCCGTAGATCATGTGCATCTTGTCTAAAACACGCATAGCAACTCCTTGTGCAAAAACGTCAAACTAACAAAAAGTTTCAATCTCCATAAAATATCAGATATGTTATCACACCGAGGTCTTATAAAACTGAAGACTGGTCAATCATATTTGCGATACCACAAGCTAGGACTCTTAATACTACAGTGCTCCTTAAAACTTTCATGCCAAAAGACAAAAGAATATCGGAATAAACTCACTGTGAGATGGAGTCAGTGCCATCATGTCAGTAAAAAGCACCGACAACTCATCAAATATACAACATACATAGAAGCATTAAACTTTAGCAAAGTGTAATTATTTACATTATTTAATGGTATGCTTCAACAATAAAAAATAGACTTTGTATAAGACCTACCCCCAACTTGCAATGGCCTTAGCAGTGTTTTCTGGTTCCATTGGGTCAGGTGGTGCAGGGTTTCTACTGGTTTTCACAGCACAAAATCTACAACCACGAGTGCAGGTATCCCCAAGAAGCATGATTGTTGCAGTTGCAATGCCATCCCCGCCTCCATTCCAGCACTGCACAAAAATTCCTAAAGATAAATACAGAAAGTCCACCCAATTTCTGAAGGTTTGGCTCCATAACATCCCTCCACTACTCCTTCAGAGATCACTAAATCTTGTAAAAAAAAAAAAAAGAAATATGACAATCCACCATCTGATAGTCTCATTTGGTGTCACAAGTGTATAAATTTCACCAGAGGAGATGTAACCTTTTACCATAAGATTTGTGAACTTTTTTTCAAGGCCCTCAAATGTCTTCTCAATGACCAAACCAATCAATTAAAATTGAATGTATGAAATGAAGCAACATAACTTGCTTCTGAAGCACATAACCTACTAAAGGGACTTATGTTTCCAAATTTCAGAATCACAAAACTATCATTCAACTTGTACATTATAGTTGGACGGAATTACATGAAGGCAATGAAACCCACTAACCAAATAAGTAAAGCTAATTTGAATCCTCCCCTTTTCACATCCATGTGTATCAATATTCCGCAATACAAACACTAGACCCGAAAAATCTCATTAGTAACCATATTTAACAACAACAAGGTAATGCAGTTCATTGGTCCCAGTTCTCTGCCAAAATTGCAATTACACTGAAACTAATAAAAGAAGTAAGGAAAGAACGATTTCTTTTGGTAACAATTATAAACTCTTTCAAAGTGATGACACAACAAATTTCAAAATTAAGCCAATAAAAAAAATGCAAAAAGAAAATCTGAACCCTGGAAAACCATATTTCCAGGATCCTGAAACGCTTACAAATATTGTAATAAACCATTTCTGAGAAACAAATTCTAAAGACCTGACTCTGACAGAGAAAAGAAGATCTCAATCGCATGAAAAAATACTTATAAACACAAGAATCAAAACTATCTCAAAAACAACCTCTGAAACCTGATTCTGACAGAAACAAACCACCCTTGGCAGCTGAGAAAAAAAAAAATTTGAATCCAACCAAATATATACATCTTAGAAAACGAATTCTAAAACGTGATTCTGACAAAAAAGCGCAAACCATTTCGCTGCTGAGGAAACAGAGTGAAAGAAAATTAAGGGAACGTGACGTCTGATATCGTTTCAGGTTTATACCTCTCCAATGTTGGGGCATTGTGCTTCCTGGCAGACAGTGTTGAGATTCAAGTGAGAAAGTGATTGCTTAACCTCCTCAAACCTCTCTCCTTGCGCCGCTCTCTGCCTCAGCCACGCCGGCTTCTTCACGTTCGGATCTCTGCCAGTGAATGCCCCATTTCGGGATTTGGATTCGGTATTTGACGATGATGATGATGATGATGATGATGATGATGATGATGATGAACCCACAATTCGCAAGCCCCAACTCGTATGATTGTAACAATGGGTCGATGAGTGTGACGATGATTTTGGTGGGGTTTTGAGAGGTGGGATTGAGATTGAAGAATAAGAGGGTTTTAGAAGGGTTTGTTGAATCATTTTCTACTTGTTTTGCCTGTCGTGAATACGAGTGGAATTGAGGATTTCTGAATTGAAAATAACGTGGGTATCAATGAAATGAATCGAAAACTGAAGAGAAGGGATCTGAATGGGCGTGTATTGTAGTTGAAATTGGATCAGCAAAACCAAAGAGGTAGGTGGGCTGTTTGCATTGATATCTCCGCCTATGAAAGCCGTTTGGTTTGGTAGTTTAACTGTAACCAGTGCTGGAAGTAGCCCTAATATACAAAATAAAAGTTGATTTCTTTCAAAGAATTGAAATTTAGATTTGGAAAGTATGTGGCAACGGTTAAAAACTTCAAATTAAATAAAGAAATAAAATACAATTAGAAGAAAAATAAAAAATGCATCTGAGCTAATCAAGTGTACTGTTTATGTTTTCATTTTTGAAAATTCTAGAAGTTTTAAAGAAAAAAATTGAAAGCAAAATAAATAATATTTTAATTTTTACCCACGACACTTTTATTTTACAAAACACCTAGTAACAATTTTTAAAAATTATTCTTAAAAGTTATTTTTTAGAACTATTTTCGAAAGTAGTTACCAAATAGACTTTAAAATGTGTTTAGTAGTGATTTTAAAAAGCGTTTCTAATTTTTTTAATATTTAAGAATTTTCATTTTTACAGTATTACAAAAGTTAGAAACACTTTATAAAATCACTTATAAATAAGTGTTTGATAAATATTAGAAAACACTTCAAAAAATTTTAAAAATTATTTATAGTGTTAAAAATAACTTGTAGTGTTTTACGAAGAAACAGTTAATTAGTGATTCTTGTGAAAACACATTAAAAAAAAAACCATTTAAAAAACGTTTAATAATGATTTTATAAAGTGTTTTTAATTTTTTTTAAACACTTGAAAATTTTTATCTTTCAAGTATTAAAGATGATAAAAACATTTTCTAAAATTACTATTAAACATACTTTTATAACTCATTTTATAGTAATTCTAATAACTACTTTTAACATTTTTAATACTTGAAAAATCAATTTTTTTAAGTATTTGTATCAAACTCACTCTTAAAAGAACACAATCACATAACACTTTTAAGGAAAATTGCTTCTATTAAAAATATTTTTATAGCAAATCTTGGTTTAGAGAAGTACTAAGAACAAGAAAAAACAAGTAATAATAAAATTTTATTTTTTATATTTAATTTTACTATAAAAAATATAAAATTTTTTTCTTTTGGATTTTTTCCCTAAACTTTTCGAGAACTAAATATAACTTTATTATTGGGATATAAACTAAAAAAAGCGTTTTGACCACGATTTCAATAACACTATAGTAATACTTACAAAAAAATTAGTAAAATCTAGTTTTTATGAACCAATTGCCGGGAAAATGGGAGGAAATGAAGAAAAGAAAAAAAAAATTCAAAATTAATAAAATATATTTCATGCTTCTTGGAACTCATTTAACTTACTTTTCTTATTATTTTTCATAATATTTATCTTTTTTTTTTTTTTTTTTTTTTTTACCGCAGTACCATCTTCTAACCAGACATAACATGGATGATTCTCCTCATATATCTCCTAACCTGCTCTGCAAATTTTCATGCATAAACAACAAAACAAAATTGACTCCTCCATTCTACCATTTCTGGTGAATTTCTGAAATAACAAGTACGCCTTCAAAGTGATGTAATTTCTGAAATAACATTCACATTCTACATAAGCAATCCACTCATGCCAAACAAAACTCAAAACTCTGTCCTCTGCTGCAAAACAAAAGCTCAATCAACTTAACCTCTTCACTGCTTGTCGCCTAAATGCATCATCATGCTTCTCTTGTTATTTCCTGCCACTTAACTGATACTACATTTTACTTGAAAACCGAAAAATTTATGTAATGCATTGCAATCTCCATGCTTACTCTGACAGAAATCAATCTGAAGTAACGAAGCCGAAGAAACTGTAAGATTGGGAAACAAGTATCAGCACCTAAATACCATCTGACTTTATGCGTTTGGGCTAGGAGTATTGGAATCGTCCACGCTTGAATCTTCAGTATCTGAAGTGTCCATCATTTTCTCGAGTGAGTCCACAGCCCCGGCCTCAGAAAGAGTGTGCATACGAATCTTCTCTGCATCTTCACTGAGAAAAGGAGAACTACAGAAAATGAAAAACTACCCTCATGGGAAAACACTGGCCTAGAGTTTAAGCAGAGGTATATACTCTGTAACGCCAAATATTTCCTTGATGACTAAGGAGCTGTCCCTTGAACAGAACTCTGGAAGCTGGTTGAAAAAGTAAAAGAAAGGCATAAGTAATCACACAATATGAAAAAGGCATATCAAAATTAACTTGAAAGAATGAAATCAATCTGAGTGGTGGATTTTTCTGATGAATGTCAGACATTGTGTGGCCATAACTAAAAAGAAATTCATGACTATTCTTGTTAACAAGGCAAAAATAATCTTGCCAAAAGTTTTGTAGGTCACCACTAGGTGGGCAGTGGCCAGAACTCACATACAACTTATGGTTGCAAACAAACTGAGGCAAACTTTTGGTAAAACATAGCACTAATTACTTATGGCTTAAGTTGACTTTAAGTTAAATTATATTTAAGTTATTGACTTAACACTTATTACTCAATCCTTACTTTTAAGTATTAAGGTTGTTTGATAAAATTAACTTAAAATTTATTCTAAATCATCCCATTAACATATTTATTTTCATAAATTATAATTAGGGTAAAATATATTGGGTAACAATGGAGGTCGTGAAGTAGCAAAAGAGATCATTGAGGTAATTAGGGCAAATGAGGGTAAAAAGGTAAAATGAAGACGTGGACTTAAGAATAAGTTAACAACTTAATAATATCAAGTATCAAGTTGTTTGTTTTTTTATTATTTTATTTCTATTTAATATAAAGTATTAATAGGACAAGGGTCATGTTGAGATTGTGTTTTGGTTGTTTCAAAAAGTTAATTTTAGCATTCAGCAAAAAGTTAAAATATTTCGCCTTTTCTATTCAATCAAAAATTAAAAAAAATAAGCAATAAGTAAAAAAAAAAGTTAAAAAAAAAACCATCTAAAGTTTGAAACCAAATTGCATTCAACATTAAATTAAAAAAACAAACAACATCTTAATCTTGGTTTATTTGGGCTCAGTTGGGCCATGTTAAAACTGTATTCAAGCTCAACGGTTGTGTCCAACCTACAGTAACATGATCTCAGGTTAACTCGACTCCAATAGACTTATCTCATCTTGGTTGCTGATGGATAAATATCCAATAATTGATAAGGTAAAGGAGCAAAGGGAAATAGAGAGAAATATAAGCAAACTAAATACAGATTTCAACAACAAAAAGAACTACAAAATCAAAGAAATATTCATATCCCTGTTATCCATCTTCAAATCATATTTCACTGGTTGAATCTCTTCAAAGCATCATGATAGATTTTTTCTTGCACCCCAATGCATGACATGAAAAATGAGTCAAATTTACAAGTTCCATGACAGGAGAATGCAACTAGTTGTTGGAAAATGAACAGCTGGGGTGGAAGCAGGAAAGAAACATCCTATAAGTCAACTGAATAAAAAATTCATATTTTCTGTAAGCCAATGGTTTTGAAACATATAGTTGAAGCATAGCAGTCCAAGGGGAAAGAACAGCCAGAGGAGTCCTTAGAACTTCTCACAAGGCATAGAATAGAGAATAGGATCAAATGAAACTGAAACTAACATATGTATCAGCCTGTTGGCGAAACCTAACAGAGCCAAGGTGGACATGTCTGAACTCGCTCATTAATCAAAAGAGCCTTGAAATAGGGCTTATGCGTGGCTTATTAAATAAGCAGCCCTGAATGAGCTTAGAATGAACACCTCAGTCATTTGCAGCACCAAACATAGTGATTGGTAAGCTTTCAACCCTTCCAAACAATGATATCCTCTGAGAGAGGGAATAAAACCATAAAGAATCTATTTGATCTTGCAACAGAATGTGGGATTTTTTTTATAAGGCTTTGATGGATCTATCACATATCAGATACATTCCTCATAAAAAGAATAGCATAAGGAAATGCATGGCTATAGGTATAAAAATGTAATATAGAAAAACTGAAAGGAGTTGAGTGGTTGACTAAAGGTCACCAAACTAAAGCTCGGCAGCTTACCTCAGATAGATAAAAAACCTTGCCAAACAGGGCCTGGACAGCAAGTTTTCTCTTGAAACCTTTTTCAGAATACCCCGACATATCCATGACAACAGGACCTGAAAAGCGCATGCAAGCAGTCAGCATCTGCTAGCAGTGCATCTACACTAAATATATTTGTCCAATTGTATTTTCCTTTTAGCTATGTTCCTTTAAGAGGTACTCAAAAGGTTAGCATCCACCAAATATATTGAAGGACCTTGAAATGGCATAGGAGATACAAGCATAGACTCCTCAAATAATCCTTTTAAACTCCATTTACTACTTGTGGTTCTGCAAATTCAAAGTGCAAAATGCAATGGAAGTTCCTCAACCACAGAAATTGATAGGCAAATAACATCCTCTACCACACAATCTATAACAATATGAAACAGAATGGAAATAAATCTCAACAACTCTAACATGTTCCTTGTTAGAGATCACATCTACGATGAATCTAAAAATGATCCTCTCTTCTGTGGCATCAAACACTAGAGATCCAAACAACATGCTGGGTGCTTCATATTGATTGTTGTTTTACAGCTCATAACAGTTCAACAAGTCAACATTGCTTAATTTAGAGATGATGCACCAAGATACTGAGTATTATTGTATTATTTTCAATTTCAATCTTTTTTATATACTTTCATGTATAAGGCAGAGCAGTACGCTCTGCTCCATCATAATCCCCAGCATAGTGAAAAGACTCAAGGTCAATATTAAGAATTCAGGAGATCGATCTTGTAATAAATGTACAAGAAATAGTTTGAGTAAACTGGTTCTTTTTGAAAATATTCTTGAGATGCGCTTAGACCTCTAAAATCCTAATACTGAATTAACCAACTCCTGTGTGATAGTCCTCTTTCAATATTTCCCTTGTGTGTGCAAATAAAAAAATCGGGTTAAAACCAAAATTAGATGCCAGGCATTCCTATTGAGCTAAGAGACACCAGAACATGACAAGTTTCATCTCCATTCCACAGCATTCCAATACCATGGTATCTTGCTATGTGCTGAATATGAACGCTTCTAGAACATTTTTAGAAGAGATTATATAAAATATAAAAAATTGGATGATGCCAATTTTCATTATTTGAGTTGTTCTCAAATACTAAATTCTTCCATTTGCAATTTTATTGATAATTGTTGTCTTTCCCCTTGCGGTTTATATCTACTTCTCAACGTATCCACGACTAGACAATTGCATTATCAGGTGATAAATATCCGCAAAAAATGACTATTTTAGTCTGTGATTGGCAACAAGATAATGAGTGTACTAAAAATAATAGCATCTGCTGAAAGGAATTCTCATGCCAAAGAAGGAGGTCAGGCAGATGCCATCCTTCTTTTCCCTTGATTCTTCACTTACAGCACTTGTAGTAAGGTCAGGAACTACAAGATTACAAAACCAATCCAAGCATTCATATCTTGCACTAAGTAAGAGCAGCCAGGAGGGGAATAAGGTGGCCTGCCCAGTCAAATGGCTATTGAATGGTTTGCAAGGTCAGAAGTGGCCAGTATATTTACTATTACTGTTTTTATGTGAGATCCATCCTATCAGAGATATTAAATAATAGTGTGCCAATCAACAGTGAAACATAAGTCAGAGACAGTCTGTCTATCATCTTGTCTTATCCTATTATTCCCACATTGGTAAAAGAAAGGATCGTGCACCAGGACTGTATAGGTAACACAAGCAGTAATATGATGAGTTACCTTTGTCTCGCACAATACGTCTTGAGATTTCATTTAGAATTTCAGCAACCTGGGAGTCATCCAACAATGAAGCTTTCCTAAACTGGATTAAGGTTGCAACCATTTCAGGGTTGAAAGGTTTTTCATTCAATGCATATCGAATATACTTGCGGAAAATTTCCTCCCTGGAGAAACCTGTCTGGATATGAATTAGGAGTCATGAAAAGCTAAAATACATCCACATGACATAATGACACACAAGATTTATCATAGAAATAACAACAAAATAAGAAGAAGCGGATTTGTTTTGAAGACAGGATATTTATCTGAGCAAAAGAGCAGAACAGTTATGACCAAACCATCATGACACAAGGACAGAGTACATGTTTGGAAGGGTCACACCAAATTTTAGAGAAAACTGCCCCTGGTGCCACCTCCAGGGCCAAAAATCAATAAAATTAGATGAATTTTTAAATTTACCATCCAATGTCCAGAAATTCTTTTAAGAGACCATCTTAATTGTCTATAAAATTTTTCCAAGGACTTGTCACAATAAAAATGCAGAAGTAAGCACAAGTTGCAAGATGCGCATTTTACCAATCAATTTTATTTATTTGTTTTGGCAAGGGAGAAGATGAAAACATAAATCATATTAATTTAACCATCTGGTTGTCACATCAGTTACATTTTTCTGGAAATTCCAAAAGAATGATAGTAAGGTCCCTGCTTAAGTTTAGCTGATAAATGGTTAAAAGATAAGCCAGATGACCAGTGGTTTCCTGCAAGCTAACAAAGTTGGAACTTGGAACCATGGAATACTGGTCCTTCTGGTTACAAAAAAATGTAATACGACTTAGTCAATTTTACTTCCACCCACTTACAAATCCATACTGGAAAATATTCATAATATTAAGAATTTCATTGCACTATTCATTGAGTGAGGTATTAAGCATCTCTGCTTTATAATATAAAATTAAAAAACCATATATCTCTGCTTATGAAGTATAAAGGACAAACCATCAATAACCTTGCTTCCATAACAGCAGGCAATACACAACAAAAAAATGGAAGCAGTAGAACACTGGACTGTGCCTTATGTCAGAAAATAATGACAAAATGGATCAAAGAGCATGCTAACACAAAATTCAGTTACAAATCATACAACCTTGCATGCCATCGTCTATAGTAGAGATGAAGTTGAACTAGCTACCCTTACCAACAGATGACCCATTTCTTTAGAAGATGATCATAAGATTTGAGGTTAAATGGTTATGTCATGTGCCTCACCTTTTGCATAAGTCCGTTAAGAGCTGATTGCAGTTCTTCATCTCTTCCATTCAGAAATACCTCATCTATTGATTTGCATAGCATGGCATTTTTATTAACCTGAAGAAGTTATCTCCAATTAGGCATTTACACATATGTCAAAAGCAAATCCAGTAGGTTCCTTATACATAAAAAACAAACATGTGCATACAGATTCCAATGCCTAAAACAGTATGAAAGGGGTGTGCTTTCTAAGGTTCAACCAAGCCACATTATCAAGACACATGGTGGATTTATCTCATCAACAATACAGCATTGGGAGAAAAGTCAGGCAAATTTTAGAAATTCAAAAGCTACTATATTTGAAAGTAGAGTTTTCAGTTTTCCTCTTTGCTAACTTGATCATGTAGCCCCATCTTCTTGTATTTCGCATGGTGAAGGTCTTAAATGGATTTGTATAACACCATAACATTTGAGCATGTTCAAATTGGTTGAGTGCAGCAACTGAAAGGAAATGAGACCTAAAATTGTAAATTCTAAATCATAGGCAAACGAAATGAAAGTAAGTGATACAAAATCACTAGAAGGAAGTAAATTGAAGAAGGTTCTCTAGATAGAGTATGCAATTAGTATGAAGTTCAGGCAGGATGAAAAATAGATAAATAAGCACACAAACTATGTGGAAAATGAGAGGTTAACAAGCCTAATATCGGTCAGACAATTGCAAACAAAACAAAAATTGAAAAAACCCATGTCATATGGGAAGCAAATACCATTCCCGACACTCATAATTTCTCACAAGAACAACCCATAAACATAAAAATTCTCATAAAATTGAGTTAAAATCTTCAAATAAAAACAACCCAACAAACTAAACATAGAAACAACAAAAAATGTTACTTCTCATAATTGCAAACAGAATGAAAAGCGAAAAACCCATGTCAAAACATGCGCTATTCTCATCTCAGCAACAAAACCCCATAGAATTTCTTACAAAAACTCACATAATTGGAGTTAATGTCCTCAAATATCAAAAACTCAACAAAGTAAACGAAGCAAATAAGCAAAAACAGGTACCAATTTGCGGCGTTTCTGCTTTGGGGAGTTGAATTTTTGAACAGTTCTGACAAAAGCGATAACGAAGGTGATACCAGCATAGGCCAGGGGAATAGCGAGAATCCATGGGAAGGAGCTGCGACCCACTCTCGGGCCAGGAATGGCCTGTGCCACAGACCCAGAGAACTCCACAAGGTCCAGAGCCTTCTCCTCAATCCAGGGCAGCTCCACTTCTTCCTCTTCACCATCATCATTCTGTTGGTTCTCTTCTTCTTTTTTGCTGGTGATTGGGTTAGAATTGTTTCTGGGTGCGGCCATTGTTGAGAGTAGACGACTGGATGAGGAAAGAGGATATGGTAATCTGCCGCGGATGGGAGATAGAATGGGGAGATTTGGAAGAGAGGATGGTGAAGAAGATGAAGATGGCGCTGGTGGTGAGCGGAGAAGCCATTGGGTGCAGCCACAGGTTGAGGAAGAAGCCATGTTTTCCACCTCTCCCTTCACTCTCAGAGTCCCTTCATAAGGTTTTACAGTACATACTAAATGGAGGTCTTAGGGCAAGCCTTTAACCATTCCAAATAATCTCTATCAAATTAAATTTAACCAATAGTTCGTGTGTATACATGTTTTTTTGTTAATTCATTACTACAATTTTTTTTTTTCAATGAAGAATTATTAAATTTTTTTTTTTTGAAATTCAATAACAAAATATAACCTTTTTGTGTAAACATTCCAAATTTTCTTTCAAATTGTTTATTTTTCTCTCTACTTTGATTTTTTATATAAGAAATTTTAAAAAAATTACATACTAAAGTGGTTTAGTTAATTATTGAATTTTTTGAAATTAATCTACAATCAAATAAATATTGATGAAAAATTATATATATATATATATATATTGACGATATTTTGGCGATATTTAACAACTTTTCTCATGCTCGATATATCATCATGAAATATTGTGTCAAGGGTTTCCAATACACAATATATCGACGATATATCGTCGATAAATTGCAATATTTTTGTCCCTGCTGTTGAGGCATAGGGTATTGCCTTCATACGATCTTTCTTCTCAGATGTCTTAAGATATTGATCCTGAGAAAGAGACACTCTATGCTTAAAGGGTAGTAGACTTTTCTTGGACATCACTTGCTTAACCAAAAACTAGTCAATGTAGGTGGCTTGAGATAATGCAATCTTCCTATTCTTATGATCCCGAAGGACCTTAATCCCAAAAATATATTATCTCACCCAAATCTTTCATCTGAAACTGAGTAGATAACCAAATCATAACTAATGACAATAACCCTATACCATTCCCAATGAATAGAATGTCATCAACGTGCAAGACCAAAAACAACATCATGTTTTCTTGCATCTTCTTATACACACAAGGCCCATCTTCATTTTGATCAACATCAAGAGTCTTGATAACTTGATCAAAACGCCTATTCCATGAGTGAGATGCTTATTTTAATCAAATAATGGATTTATGCAACATGTACACAAGGTGCTCTTAATCCTTTACTTTGAATTCATATGGTTGCTTCACACAGATGCTCTCTTCAAGATCACCATTCAAGAGCGTTGTCTTAACATTCATTTGCTATATCTCATAATTGAGATGTACCATAATGGATAAAAGAGTATTCTGATGGACTTGAGCATGACTATTAGTGAGAAGGTCTTCTCATAGTCAAAACTAGGTTTTTGACTATAACCCTTCACAACCATCCTAACCTTATATGTCTCAATCTTTCCATCTACTCATTTCTTCCTCTTGTAGACACACTTGCACCTTATGGGTTTTATCCCTTCAAGTGCTTCTACAAGATCCCCAACTCTGTTACAATATATGGATTCTAACTCTACCTCTATAGCTCTTTGCCATAGAATAAAATCATCATTGCTCATTACTTTATTATCATCTATGGGATTGGTTTCACTTTGTTATACTCATTATATACGTCAATCTTGGTTTCACTTTGTTATACTCATTATATGCTTCAATCTTTGCATGTTCACTGTGCAACCCTATTTAAGTTATAGGATGTTTGATAAAAATTGTACCATACGGTGTATGTTTAGGCTACTTGGACTTTTGAAATATGTTGTAGAATTTTTTTATTTGAATTTCTCATCTTTAGCCCTGTTGAATAAGTCTACCTTTCACATACTAGCATGTTGCCTTATTTCTACACTCTTTGTATGTCTAGTTGAATTTTGTACCTTTTGGTGTGCCTTAAGCCCTCCACAATTATTATTATTATTATTATTATTGTTGTTGTTGTTGTTGTTGTTGTTATTATTATTATTATTTTGTAATCAAGATAACTTATACATGTTAAGCAAGCTCTACTCTATAGCATGATCCCCTTTAACTCTAATTGAATTTATTTTGTAACTGCATGTTTGATACCCTATTTTGACCCTTTGCATATTTATGTGAATAAATCCCTCTTGATGTTAGTTTAGTTATCATTAACCTTTTACTTGAGTTCTATACAACTTGTACATGTTGTTTAATCTCTATTTTGGTGTGATATCATTTTTTATGCTTGTGAACTAACCTATTCTTTCTTATGTAAGCTTGCTACCTACTATTTTAGGTATTATTAAGGTACTTCCTTTTTCTCATTTGATTGTTTGATTTGTTTTATATGCATTTTATGCTTTGAGTAATCTTTAGCTATTTGGCCTTGATCCTTTGGTTTTTCGATGCACATAACCCATATATTCTTTTTTAGTTTCTCATTCCTCATTACCATGCCTTGTTGTATTTTTTTGCACTTGTTTCTTGGTATCCATGGTTTACTAGTTAATGTCCATAGTTTCCTCCACTTGTTTAGTAAAGGCCTCTTTAGTGCTTAGAAGAATGCTACCTTATAGCACCTTCTCAATAAGTAACCTAACCCTCAGACTTAGACTTGATTTTTTGTAGACATGTTTTTTCTTTCAAAAGAAGTTAATCACGGTTTTATTTCTTATTTTTTCCCTTTAAAAAAAAAACAAAAATAATAGATAACTTAAAATTTTTCAAAAACAATTTTTCATGATTAAAAGCAAGTCTTGTTATCAAGTGGGAACACACTTAAAAAATGCGAGTCCACAGGTATTTGAGATAAATTAAAAGTAATGAGTAATTAAAGATTGGCTTGGGTTCTAGGTTCTTTGGACCAATGTTGCATTTGGAAAGGAAAAATGTTGCTTAAGGCGCGTGAGTTATAAGATAAAAAAAAGGTAGTACAAGACTAAGATGAGGTAGAACAAAGTAGATAAATATCGATTGGGTTTAGTCATGTCTAAAGATGATGAAAGATATTTTGTTATATTATTTGAGAGATTTGATTTATTTGGGGTTAGGTTGCATTAGCCATGAAGATAAGAAGCATAAATATAGTTAGATCATGCAAGAAAGCAACAACAATGACTTCATTAAGACCTTAGGAACTAAGAAAAGAAGCATATTCCATTTCAAAAAGTATTGGTGAAACCGTGTGGGTATAAATGGCAAACAATGTGTATCTCACTAAGCTACAAGCTTTGAGTCACTACTTAGTTGGGAGATAAGGAACTTATGAAGCTATGAATCAATGCTTAAAAGGATAAAGTTACAAGGAACCTCAAATTACTTCATCCCCTATCCTTGGATATCGTAGGATGCATGCATTCTATCCTATGTTTCTCTAAATCTAACATAGTAGAAAATATGCATTAAAAACAAATATAGACATTAGATCTAGATATTAGAAGAACCATACATATGGTCTAGATGTTCTACAATAGAATCCAATATGAAAAAGACATCTAATTGTAGTAGTTGTCATAGAACTCATCTATCCAACTATCGTCCACTTGATCTCTCCCTTCATGGTTTCCAGCACAAGAGAATAGTGAGTTTCACTTCATCTCTTGACAGGTGGCTAGGGTTTCTCTCAATCTTTCTTTGGAAAATGATGGTGAAAATGCTAAATAGCCTTAAACTCCAAACCCTTTAGGGATTTTATGTTGGGATTGAGCCCTTAAAAGTAAGATATTATGTAATAAAATTAGACTTGACTATCCTTTTAATGTCCTTTTGATGTATTGATATTGATTTGAGCATTTTGGTCATATCTCTTACATTGTACATTGCTTAGGTATATTAGGAGTTGCATAAATGATACAAGTCATCAGTTCCTTGTAAGTAAATAAGTTGTCCACAATTTATTAATGGATTTGGGTAATCCAATAGAGATTATAGTGCATTACTTCTTAATTGGAATGATGAATTATTTTGACTATCGGGATGTGTTTCCTATGGTGAGTGCAATAATATATGTGATGCATGGTGGACAGAAGCTATGGTGAATCATGATGTAGGGCTATCAATTGTCATGATTCACCAAGCTACTATATTGTATGAATTCTCATCCTTGAGAGGATATTGAGCTTATGTCAAAATCAATTGGAGAGTTTGACATATGGTTGAGATTTTAAAGTTATCATATATATCTGAGGATTGGGTCTCTACTAATGGAGGTTCGTGACAACATGTATTCCATAAAGACACCATGATATCTCATGAGATTGAGATAGTGTGTCCGCTTGGGTGACCCAAAGGACATGTGATCATGAAATCTGTGGTGTCGTAGTAATTCCTTAAGTGGAATTTGACATATGCTTTTTATGAGTTAGAGTATGTCAATTGATCAGATAACAAGTGGAATTTTTAACTCAAGTATTGGAGAGGTAATCTTGATAGATTATAATACTACCTTGTTATATTATAAAAACCAGGTCATTGGAAGTCTGCATGCAGTGGATAGTAGGTCACGAACTTGAGTTTCTTGTTGTTGTTATTTACATAGGGTACTGGAGTTTAGTTGATTCTCTATAGTGGGATGTTAAATTAACTTCAAAATTGGATTATGAGGAAGTCAGTACTCTTACGGGTCCTAGTAGTTCCTGCTTTGAGCTCATATACCATGATGACATTATTTATGAGGGTTGAATTGACTTTAAGTTTAATTTTGTGCATAAAGGCATTTGGTAATTATGCAAAGTTGTACAAGGGAAAACAAACAAGGACTCTAGATTGGGCTAATTGATAAATTAGACGGTCTTGTGTGGTTAATTATTCAATTAAGACCCATTTTGGGTTAAATTAAATAACCCAGGCCTTTATGGACTCAAGTCACTTAAATCCAGTAGGCAACCTTATGAATACCCCCTTAAGGGTTAGGGTTTCCTAATGACTTTCAATTTGTTGTCTTCTAGTGCCAGAGAGAGAGTGGCAAGTTTCATTTCTTCCATTGCCCACACTTTGAAGTGCTATGATCATGGTTCGAGTCATCGAGTGGAAGATCTTGGTATATGAGACTTTTAGACTTCTTTTTTCCTATATAAAATTTATCTAAGAACATACAAATCCAAATATGAGATTTTATTTTTTAGATCTTTATCTTAATATGTTTTTTGTAGCCATATGTTTTTGCTTTGATAGATTTAGAAAATTCTATGATAGTTTGCATATACCCTACAAGATCTAGGGTTAGGGAATGAGGAAACTTGGGTTTCCCTATAAGTGATATTAGAGATCTAGGTTAGGATTTTGCATGCTAGATTTATTCTAGGATGTGCTCGCATTTTTTTTGTTCAACTAGTTGTTCATTCGACGGCTTAAAGGATAAATGTATGTGTTTGGTTTATTATATATTGAATTTGCTAATGATTGCTTTCTAGTTTGGGTTATAAGCTTTGTGGTTAGGGGTATAGGAGTTTCTTTTTGAATGTCAAAGTTTTTCCTTTTGGTTAGATTGATTGTAAACTCTTGTTTTGAGGAATATAGGACTTCTAATATGAAAAAGTTAGGTTTTTTATTTTTATTTTTTACTTTTTATCAATCTTGTAACCTAAAGAGAGCATGAAATCATTTTGACCAATCACAATGGATACATGGACATTCCCTACTCAGAAAAAAAAAAAAAAAAACAAAAAAAAAACGGAGCTTTTGAATCTTAAGGTGGCCAAAAAGGGTGTAAAAGCAGCCTTGGGTGCATAGGTCATGGATGTAGCGGTCAACTGTGATAATTCTAGAAAAGCCTAGGATAGGATATTATGTACCCTAACGATCTAAGGTTTGGGAATGGAGCAATTCGAGTTTTCCCAACAATAAATATCTAAGTTAAATCTCATCTTGTTAGTTTTCCCAATTAGATATAATAGTTTGAAGGGTATATTTTAAAACGTGAGATTGTCCAAAATAGTTTGTTTTGAATAATTTGAATATCCTACTTTTAAGTCTCAAAGTAATATTGATGATGCTATTGCTTCAAATTCAATGAATTGAATAGCAACCAGAGTTCTTTCTTTTCCCTTACTTTTATTTTATCACTAATTGACAAAACCTAAATTTATTTAAAGGTAAGAAGTTCATGTGCCCACTTTATTTCTATCTAAATTTTGAACAAACAAATTGAATGAGGGTGATTGCAACATACATTTGGATACGATGAATGAGATTTTAGTAATTACAAAACTATCCTATTACTTTTTGCAATTAAATGCAACACTAAAAGGGTTTTTTTTTTAAAAAAAATAAAATAAAATGAATTAACTAAAGCTCTTTTGAATATGACCTACTTTTTTTTCAATCTCAAAGCAATTTTGATGGTCCTCATGCTCCAAATTCTATCAATTGAAAACTTTTATCCTATCAATGATTGAGAAACCCTAAACATGTTTAAAAGTCAGAAGTTCATATATCCACTTTATTGTTGTACAAGATTTGCACAAATGAGTGGAATGGGGGCAATTGTGGCAAACATATCGACACGATCAATGAGATGTTGCTATATTATAGATTTAACATGTAAAGAACTACCTTGTTTTTAGAAAACTTGTAAGATATATTAGTTTTGATCTATCGATAAAAAAGTAAAACAACTCAACTAACAAAAAATGTCATTTTTTATCTTATAAAGTCGAGCAAAAAAGACTAAGAATAAATATTGTAAAATGATTTTTTTTTTTACTTGTTCAAGGCATTTTAAATTTTTTAAAATTCAATTAACCATATAATGGATGTTGTTTTCATTTCTCTATTTCATTTTGACCCACTAATGACAAATCATTTTAAAAAGCAAGGCAATGTAATTATTTTATTGTCGTCTAAATTATGTAAAATGAGTCAAATATGGATAATTATAAAAAATACATTGATATAATCAACTAGATATTGCTACTTTACAATTAGGATTAGCAATTTTGGATACATAACCGGTCATCCTCTATGAAAAAAAACGTTGAAAATACAAGACATTTTGACATTAGTGCATTCATAAGAACAATACATGAATCCAAGGAGATATAGAATTATTTTATTTATCTATACTAAGACAAAAAAGAAAATTTAAGAACAAAAATTTTAAAAATTCTTTCACTTTTGAAGTTATCCTCAAAGAAAATTACAAAATCGAAAGGCAAATATTTGAATTAACAACTCGTTTTTTCACAAACATTGTATAAACTTTCAAATTAGATATAATGATAAAAATAATTATTTAAAAAGAAAACTAAAATTACTTGTCATGGTTTCTTTTTAAATTACTTGACTATCACAATTTTGTTTTTGAAATCAAAGAGTAATACCAATAGTGTTAACCTCATTGAATTGAATAATGATTATAAATTTTCTCTTCTTTTCATTTGATTGTGTTGTTAATAGGCACAATTCTAAAGACATTTAAAAGTGAGAAATAAGTGAAAACACTTTATTAGTGTCTATAAGCTATTAATTAAAAAAATTTAAAAAATATGTTGGAAATGAGTGGTGAATGACCATATTGAATTTCATTTACTGAAGTTCATTTATGAACTTCCAATTACTCATCTTTGATATGAGTAATGGAAGGTCATTTGGTGAAGGCTATAAAAGGCTTCTCATACCTTGTATAAATACTATCCCAAGTAAGAAGAAATTATCTCTTGAAACATTTATTGACTACTGCATATTAGTAAGGATAAATATTGAGTATTCTGTTGCTCGTACTCATACCTAAAATGGTTTAGTAGAATCCCTCATAAACATCTCCAATTAATAGCTTGACCATTACTAATGAAAACCAAGTTACCTACTTCTGCCTGGAAACATGCTATTATGCATGTTGCAACTTTAGTTCATATTCAACTTACAAATTACTATGAATACTCCCCTTCACAACTTGTGCTTAGAAATTAACCAAAATTTTATCACTTACTAATCTTTGGTTGTGTAGTATATGTACCAATTGCACCTACACAATATATTAAAATGGGTCCCCAATGAAGACTTGGGATTTATGTAGGTTTTGATTCTCCATCTATTATAAGATATCTTGAACCCTTGATAGGAGATCGATGTTTTTATAACCCATTTTGTGGATTGTCATTTTAATGATAGTGGTTTCCCACCATTAGGGGCAGAAAAGTTTATTCCAAAAGAACAATGAGAAATTACTTGGAACACATCTACTATGTCTCATCGTGATCCTCATACAAATCAATGTAAACTACAAGTTCAAAGGATCATTCATTTGCAAAATCTTGCAAACCAATTACTAGATGCATTTATTGATACAAAGAAAGTGACAAAGTCACATCCTAACTGCAAATACTCCAACATAGATTAATGTCATTGCAGGATAGTTAATAATTGAATCTAAGATACACCTAAAGCATGGTAGACCTGTCAACTCAAATGATGTAACTCCTAAAAAAAAAAAGAGCATAAAAAAAATGGCACTCTATAAAAAGTCATCAAAATGATTCATTAGTCCAAAAATGATAAAGCTATAGTTCCTAAAGAGGCACATATTGAACAAAGAGCCCCTCAAAAGGTAAATATTGAACAAAAAGCCCATGAAGAGGTATGAATTGAACAAGTAGACCCTAAAGATGTATAAGTACTTGAAAATTGTTAGATCTCAAAATATGGAAGAATGTTGACATAGAAATGAATGGTCAAAATGGAAAGAAGCTATGTAGGTAGAGTTAAACTCGTTAACAAAACGAGAAGTTTTTAGACCTGTAGTCCAAATGACTAAAGATGTAAAGCCTATTGTATACAAATGGGAATTTTTACAAAAACGCAATGAGAATAATGATATCATAAGATATAAAATACAATTAGTAGAACAAGGTTTCTCATAGAGACTTGGTATTAACTATGAGGAAACATAGTCTTTCATCATAGATGCAATCACATTTCATTTTTTAATTAGTTTGGTAGTCTTAAATTGATTTGATATGCGTCTCATGGATATTATTACAACATATTAATATGAATCCATAAATAATGATATATATACAAAAAATACCTGAAGGATTTACATTGCTTGAAGCAAATAGTATATGGCCTCGTAACATGTACTCAATCAAGTTACAACGATCCTTATATGGATTAAAGTAATTCGAATGTAAGTGGTACAATTGCCTTAGCAAATACTTGTTAAAAAAAAAATATGCGAATAACCCTATATGTCTATGCATTTTTATTAAGAAATCATAAATCATATTTGCAATTATTGTAGTATATGTTAATGACTTAAATCTTATTGGAACTCCTTAAGAGATGATAAAAACAACAAATTATTTGAAAAAGAAATTTGAGATGAAAAATATTGGAAAAACAAAATTTTGTCTCAGTTTGCTATTTAAACATTTTCAAAATGAAGTTTTAGTATATCAATCAACATACATTAAGAAAATTTTGAAGTGTTTTTATATGGATAAAACACATCCTTTAAATTGTCAATGGTTGTTCGATCACTTGACGCGAAAAATGACTCATTTCGTCCTTACAAAAAAAAAAAAAAAGAATTACTTGGTCCTAAAGTATTATATCATAGTGTTATTGGTCCGTTTATGTATTTGCCAATTGTATATGCCTAGATATTACTTTTTCTGTCAATTGATTAACAACATACTGTTCTACTCCAACTTGAAGATATTAGAATGGTATCAAGCATATATTGTGCTACCTTTGTAGAATTACTGATATGGGTTTATTTTACTCAAGGGAATCAAAGCTACAACTGTTTGGATATGTAGATGCAGAATACCTTTTAGATCTACATAAAACTAGGTCACAAATAGAGTATGTGTTTAATTGTAATGATATTGTTATTTCATAAAGATCTATCAAACAAATAATGATGATTGTAATGGATATAGGTTACGAGCACTAAATACCTATATCCTCAAGAAAACGAACAAGCTTTTCATGTCCTCGAGAAAATGAATTATTTGTTTTTTCACAAAAACACGAAAGGTCGTGTTGAAATACAAAACAAAAAATAATATTTTCTATTATGGCACACCTTTCTAAGACGTGACACGTGTCCATCCTAAAAAATATAAAAGCAAAGGTATTATTCTATAAGTGTAACTTTTTCACCAAAACATTGTCAACATCTTCAAATCATTTAGTAATACTTGCAATTCATGAAGCAAGTCATGAATGTATATGGCTAAGATCTATGATCCAACATATTCAAGAATCATGTGGGCTTTCCTCCATCAAAGGCAACCTAACAATATTATTTGAAGTTGCATGCATTGCACAAATAAAAAGAGGTTATATTAAAGGAGACAACAGTAGAAATATTTCATTAAAATTATTTTATACACATGAACTTTAGAAGAGTGGTGAAATTGATGTTCAATAAATACGCTCAAGTAATAATCAAACAGATTTATTTATAAAGTCATTGTCAACCTCAATATTCAAGAAGTTAATACGCAAGATTGAAATTCGTCCACTCAAGGATATCGACATGAATGAGGGAGTATGATTATAAAAGGATATTAGTATATTGTACTATTTTTCCCTTCATCTAGGTTTTGTCCCACTGGGTTTTACTAGCAAGGTGTAGACCCCTTTAGGAACCAGATGTTTTTTTCTTTTTTTTTTTTAGGACCAACCGGGAGGAGTTGGATAACAATTTTTTTTTGGAAGTGGGGGACGACTTCCATAAGCAGGTTGCATGGGACGTGTGGTGAAAGATGTCACCACCTTGCCATGGTAGTGGTTGAAGATGGAGACTTGCTGAGCAGTGAACATGGGAGCGGGTAGAAGCTTATAAGGGAAGGAAAACTGAGCAAGAAAGGCAGGGGTGTGAGATCTGAAGGATTGAGAGAGAAACAGGTGAAGAAAGGAGTGCTGGAAGACTTGCAGAGCTTGCTCGAGAGGAGTCTCGCCAGGTATGTTTGATGTTTCCATTCACTTCTAGGTTGCTCATATGCTTGCCATTACTAATTTTTTCTATTGGATTTTATTATTCATGTCGGTTTTGGATTGAGGTTATTGAGGCTCTATTATGGCTTACTCTGTTTCGTATTGATTGCTTTTCGTTTTGAATCTGCTTGTGTTTGTTCTTTTTACCACCATAAGCCCATTAAATGATCATGAAATAGGGCTTATTCGGACACCCATTTTTTGTATGTCTGTTCTATGTTCATTTTCTTCTCCAAACTCGCCTCCCATCTCCATACCCATTACCTTTCCATCCTCTACAACCCACACCCAAGCCCACATTGATGACACTATGGAGACGAAGTAGAGAGATGAGAGATTAGCATCAATGACTGTCTATACCTTCCTCTTCCTCACTTGCTTAATGGTGGTCTCCGACATCATCCACGACGTCATCGTTGAGCCTCCCGGCATCGGCTCATCCTAGGACTGCCACACCGGTGTCATCCACCCTGTCATTTTCCTTCCCGACTACATCAACGACCAAATACATCATCGAAGGCCTACTCCTCCGATTACAGTTTCTATGACGCGCATGATACCCTCTGCAACCGTTGAGAAGAAATGAAATGAGGAACGAAGACCAAGGCGGATGAGGATTTCGAGCTTCAAACCAACCAGAGGGCCACAACCTACTCTTTTCTGAGCATTGACAGTGAAGAAGATGTCGAGTTTAGGTTCATTTTTAAGGCAACTGAGTAGGAAAGAGGCTTGGAAATCATCATCAAAGAGATGGAGTGGAAATAATAACGGGCATGGTGATGGAGGGTGTGAGAGAAGTTTGAAACAAATGGAAGGGCTTAACATGTATGGTAGTGAGAATGGCCGGTGGGTGATGAGATGGCAAGAGAATTTAGATGGTATGTGGTGTTTGTTTTTCATCTTGCAAAAAATGGGAATTAGTGGTTAAGAGGAAACTTGGAATTCTGCAATCCCAATAGTGCTAGATTAGCCACAGGTGCAACCACAATAGCCAACCTACCATCAATCCAATCGGTCATACCAAGTTTGCTTGCACCCCAGGCCCCACTCGTGCATGGCCACCTTGTTGGGCTTTGTGAAGCCTAATTTTGTTTGATCCGGTTTGACAACCCGACCCGAATAATATTGCATGGCTTTTTAATGAGAGATTTATTGAGGCCTATTGGGCCCGCTTAGCCCATTGTGGAACCACCTTTTGTAATTAGGGTTTTTTAGTGTGGTAGGGTTGCCGTGTTATATATATAGAGAGAATATTGTAGCCGCCATGTTGTACTCTGTATTCTTCCCTGATAATAGTGATATCCCTGCAACTCCGTGGATGTAGGCAAATTGCCGAACCACGTAAATATTGTCTTGTGCGTGTGATTATTTTTCTTTGGCGTTTGTTTTCTCTAATTTTTTGTTCCTCACGGGTTGAGAATTGGCTTTAATTCCCTACAACTGGTATCAGAGCCTAGGGTTAGGTTTGAGTGGGAGCAATGACAGAGGAAGCAGGAAAGGCGTCTGGAATAGAAAAGTTTGATGGCACAGACTTTGCGTATTGGAGGATGCAGATTGAAAATTATCTCTATGGGAGGAAATTGCATCTACCTCTTTTGGGGACAAAACCTGAGAGTATGAAGGTTGAGGAATGGGCGCTTCTTGACAGACAGGTTCTAGGAGTTATTAGGTTAACTCTATCTAGGTCTGTTGCACATAATGTTGTAAAGGAGAAGACCACGGCAGATTTGATGAAGGCTTTGTCCGGTATGTATGAAAAGTCGTCCGCAAACAATAAGGTGCATCTGATGAAGAAATTGTTTAATTTGAAGATGGCAGAGAATGCATCAGTAGCACAACATCTGAATGAATTTAATACAATCACAAATCAATTGTCGTCTGTAGAAATTGATTTTGATGATGAGATTCGTGCTCTGATCGTCTTGGCTTCTTTGCCAAACAGTTGGGAGGCAATGAGGATGGCAGTAAGCAATTCTACGGGAAAGGAAAAGCTTAAGTACAATGATATACGAGATTTAATTCTGGCTGAGGAGATTCGCCGAAGAGATGCAAGTGAAACCTCAGGATCTGGTTCTGCCCTAAACCTTGAGACAAGAGGTAGAGGTAATAACAGAAATTCAAATCAGGGTAGATCAAATTCCAGAAATTCTAATCGGAACAGAAGCAAATCTAGATCAGGCCAACAAGTACAATGCTGGAATTGTGGGAAAACGGGTCACTTTAAAAGGCAATGCAAAAGCCCTAAGAAGAAGAATGAAGATGATTCTGCTAATGCTATAACAGAAAAGGTACAAGATGCATTACTTCTTGCAGTAGACAGTCCACTTGATGATTGGGTTTTGGATTCAGGAGCTTCATTTCATACCACACCACACCGAGAAATCATACAGAATTATGTTGCAGGTGATTTTGGTAAGGTGTATTTGGCTGATGGTTCAGCCTTGGATGTTGTGGGTCTGGGAGACGTCCGGATATTTTTGCCCAATGGGTCTGTTTGGTTATTGGAGAAGGTTCGACATATTCCTGACCTGAGGAGGAATCTGATTTCTGTTGGACAACTTGATGATGAAGGACATGCAATACTATTTGTTGGTGGTACTTGGAAGGTTACAAAGGGAGCTAGGGTATTGGCTCGTGGAAAGAAGACTGGTACTCTGTATATGACCTCATGTCCAAGAGACACAATTGCAGTTGCTGATGCAAGTACTGATACAAGCCTATGGCACCGTAGACTTGGTCACATGAGTGAGAAAGGGATGAAGATGTTGCTGTCAAAAGGAAAACTACCAGAATTGAAGTCCATTGATTTTGACATGTGTGAAAGTTGCATCTTAGGAAAGCAAAAAAAGGTGAGCTTCTTGAAAACTGGCAGGACACCGAAGGTTGAAAAATTGGAACTAGTACACACTGATTTGTGGGGGCCTTCTCCGGTTGCATCCCTAGGAGGTTCAAGGTACTACATCACTTTTATTGATGACTCAAGTAGAAAGGTATGGGTTTATTTTCTGAAAAATAAATCTGATGTATTTGAAACTTTTAAGAAGTGGAAGGTCATGGTTGAGACAGAAACAGGTTTGAAAGTAAAATGTTTGAGGTCAGATAATGGAGGAAAGTACATAGATGGAGGGTTCAGTGAGTATTGTGCTGCATAGGGAATTAGGATGGAGAAGACCATTCCTGGGACACCACAGCAGAATGGTGTGGCTAAGCGCATGAACAGAACTCTCAATGAGCGTGCTAGAAGTATGAGGTTGCATGCTGGACTACCAAAAACTTTTTGGGCTGATGCTGTTAGCACTGCAGCTTACCTGATAAACCGAGGACCATCAGTTCCCATGGAGTTCAGACTTCGTGAGGAGGTTTGGAGCGGTAAAGAGGTGAAGTTTTCACATTTAAAAGTTTTTGGTTGTGTTTCTTATGTTCATATTGATCCTGATGCTCGTAGTAAACTTGATGCAAAGTCAAAAATATGTTTTTTCATTGGCTATGGTGATGAGAAATTTGGTTATAGGTTTTGGGATGAACAAAACAGGAAAATCATCAGAAGTAGAAATGTGATATTTAATGAATAGGTTATGTACAAGGACAGGTCAACTGTAGTGTCAGATGTTATAGAGATAGATAAAAAGAAATCTAAGTTTGTCAACTTAGATAAATTGACTGAAAGTACTGTCCAAAAAGGGGGTGAAGAAGATAAGGAGAATGTAAATTCACAGGTAGATTTGAGTACACCTATAGTTGAAGTTCGCAGATCTTCTAGGAACATTAGACCTCCGTAACGTTATTCACCTGTTTTAAATTATCTCCTGTTGACTGATGGTGGTGAGCCAAAGTGTTATGATGAAGCCTTACAAGATGAGAATTCAAGTAAGTGGGAGTTAGCCATGAAGGATGAGATGGATTCCCTGTTGGGGAATCAGACATGGGAACTAACTGAATTGCCAGTAGAAAAGAAGGCTTTGCACAACAAGTGGGTATACAGAATAAAGAATGAACATGATGGTAGCAAACGTTACAAGGCCAGATTAGTTGTTAAAGGGTTCCAGCAGAAGGAGGGCATTGACTACACAGAGATATTTTCTCCAGTTGTGAAGATGTCAACAATTAGACTTGTACTTGGAATGGTGGCTGCAGAAAACTTACATCTTGAACAGTTAGATGTGAAGACAACATTCCTTCATGGTGACTTGGAGGAAGACCTTTACATGATTCAGCCAGAAGGGTTCATTGTTCAGGGATAAGAAAGTTTAGTCTGCAAACTAAGAAAGAGCTTGTATGACCTTAAACAAGCTCCTAGACAGTGGTACAAGAAGTTTGACAGTTTTATGCATAGAATTGGGTTCAAGAGATGTGAAGCTGATCACTGTTGCTATGTTAAGTCTTTTGATAATTCTTACATCATATTACTGTTGTATGTGGATGATATGCTTATTGTAGGGTCTGACATTGAAAAGATTAATAATCTGAAGAAGCAATTGTCCAAACAATTTGCAATGAAGGATTTGGGAGTTGCAAAGCAAATCCTTGGTATGAGAATCATTAGAGATAAGGCTAATGGTACATTGAAGCTTTCACAATCAGAGTATGTGAAGAAAGTTCTCAGCAGGTTCAACATGAATGAAGCTAAACCAGTGAGCACACCCTTGGGGAGCCATTTCAAACTAAGCAAAGAACAGTCACCGAAGACAGAAGAAGAAAGGGACCATATGAGCAAGGTGCCCTATGCCTCAGCTATTGGCAGCTTGATGTATGCTATGGTGTGTACAAGGCCAGACATTGCACATGCAGTGGGAGTTGTGAGCAGATTCATGAGTAGGCCTGGAAAGCAGCATTGGGAGGCAGTCAAGTGGATTCTAAGATATCTGAAGGGTTCATTAGATACATGTCTTTGCTTCATAGGTGCAAGTTTGAAATTGCAGGGTTATGTAGATGCTGATTTTGCTAGTGATATTGATAGTAGAAAGAGTACTACTAGGTTTGTTTTTACTCTAGGTGGTACAACTATATCATGGGTTTCAAATCTACAGAAGATTGTTACTTTGTCTACTACAGAAGCTGAGTATGTTGCAGCAACTGAAGCTGGAAATGAGATGATTTGGCTACATGGTTTCTTAGATGAATTGGGTAAGAAGCAGGAGATGGGCATTCTACACAGTGACAGTCAAAGTGCAATTTTTCTTGCCAAAAATTCGGCTTTTCATTCAAAGTCGAAGGATATACAAACAAAATACCACTTTATCCGTTACCTTGTTGAAGATAAACTGGTAATACTTGAGAAGATTTGTGGATCTAAGAACCCAGCAGACATGTTGACTAAGGGTGTCACTATTGAGAAGTTGAAGTTGTGCGCAGCTTCAATTGGTCTTCTAGCTTGAGGACAGGAGGATGAGTTGCAGGGATGAGGAATTGTTTCTTGGAGGATAGCGGTTTGATGTTGGTGATTGAACTAGTCTCCAAGTAGGAGATTTGTTGGGCTTTGTGGAGCCTAGTTTTGTTTGATCCGGTTTGACAACCCGACCCGAATAATATTGCATGGCTTTTTAATGGGAGATTTATTGAGGCCTGTTGGGCCCGTTTAGCCCATTGTGGAACCACATTTTGTAATTAGGGTTTTTTAGTGTGGTAGGGTTGCCGTGTTATATATATAGAGAAAATATTGTAGCCGTCATGTTGTACTCTATATTCTTCCCTGATAATAGTGATATCCCTGCAACTCCGTGGATGTAGGCAAATTGCCGAACCACGTAAATACTGTCTTATGCGTGTGATTGTTTTTCTTTGGCGTTTGTTTTCTCTAATTTTTTTGTTCCTCACGGGTTGAGAATTCGGTTTAATTCCCTACACACCTTTGCCATGGAATCCCAAACATGGTCATATTCTTTTTTGATCCTTTATGCTCACATGTTTTCACAAATTATTTTTTAAAATAATTTTCAGAATTCCGAACTTTCAAATAATCATATTTTCACTTCAATTTTCAAATAATTTTCCAAAACTCCAATTTTTAAATTTTCCAAAATTTCATTCTCGAAATAATTTTTCAAAGTTCCAATTTTTAAATTTAATTTTTCGAAATTCCATTTTTCGAATAATTTTCCAAAACTATCATTCTCAAAATTTTCCAAAATTCCAAAAGTTCAAATTTAATCTTTAAAATACCATTTTTCAAATTTTTCAAAATTCCAATTCTCAAATTTAATTTTTAAAATGTCATCTTCAAATAAATTTTCCAACAATTCTAAAATTCCAAATTTAATTTTTAAAATGCCATCTTCAAATAAATTTTCCAAAATTTCCAATTTCCACATTTAATTTTTAAAATGCTATCTTCAAATGAATTTTTCAAAAATTTCAAAATTCCAAATTTAATTTTTAAAATGCTATATTTAAATAAATTTTCCAAAAATTCCAATTTGTAAATTTAATTTTTAAAATTCCATCTTCAAATAAAATTTTCAAAATTCCAATTTCTAAATTTATTTCTTTAAAAATGTCATCTTCAAATTTAATTTCTAAAACTCCAATTCCTAAATTTAATTTTTAAAACTTCAATTCTCAAATAATTTTCGAAATTCCAATTCTTAGATTTAATTGTCGAAACTCCAATTTCCAAATAATTTTCGAGATTTCAATTTTCAAATAAATTTCAAAACTCTAGTTATCTTTCAAATAGTTTTAATTCCACTCCAATTTTTCAAATATTTTTTAATTCTACAACTTTTTCATCCTTTATTAGAGTTTTAGGTCGCTAAAAATCCTGATTTTAATAAGTCTGCTACTATTCTCATTTTGGTATGCACTTGTACAAATTTTCTTCGATTTTCAAATAATTTTTTGTTTATCTTGTTTTTTTAAATAAGCAAGAATGATTTTTTTCATAATTCCAAAATATTGGAATTTGTGAGACTAATTCATGCAAGATAAATTGAGCTTTGGTGGGGGCCCGATATATGAATTTTCTCTTTTGATTGTCAACTGTTATGCTTAATGAATATTGTTTGATCTTTTTCTTGCTCTTTGATATGCATGTGATATATTTTGTATTCATTATTATCCACTAACTCTGTTTCATTATAGCGCTTTATTACCTACTGCCAAGGTACGCTCTCACTCTCACTTTGTTTATTTATTCGTTATCATGACTTGCTTTTGATCTAAGGGGCTTAAAGGGATACTATGGTCTTTACCATACCTTCTTAATAAGTAACCTGACCCCCGAACCCAGGTTTGGTTTTTCACAGACTGTATTTTCCAAATAAGGAGTTACACTTAGGGTTTTCTTTCTTATTTTGTTTTCCCTTTAAAAATAAAACAAAAAATAAGTGGTGACTCCATGTCTTTTCTAAAAATCATATTTTTCACCAAACAAATAAAAAAGCGAGTCACGCCCCATAAATTGACGACTCCATTAGGGATCAGGAAGGTCAAACTTGAACTTAAGATGAGACAAATGTAGCGTTTGATTAGTTGATTGATGGATACCTTTCCTTTATGCTTCTCTATGCTTTAGTCATCATAGCACATTAAGGATTTTGATGTGATGATTTTCCATGTTTGATCGCTATATCCATTTACGACATTGACATGCTGATGATATTGATTGATTCTCTTGATTGTCTTAGCATATTGATTTTTCTTTTGCCATGTTAATCCACTCATTTTGACATGTATGTTCATATTGCTATATATTTTATTGTCTTAGTGATTGACTCATTTGCTTGTATATTATCTTGATCATCTTTGAGCATGCTATCCTTATTGCTATTCATCTTGATTGTCATATTCTCATTTTGCTTATGTGTGGACGTGGATGATATACTTGCGCTCTGCTTGTTTGCTTGTTGCATGACTGCTCTTCTCCTATGTGGTTGCATGTTGCTTGTCTATGTGGGTTGCATATCTATCCTTTTACCTCCACCCCCTAGTTTCAGTCATCTCTTTCATTTCGATTCTTACATTTGCAAGTGTGAGACCTTGTGTGTGTTTGTTTCTCTGACCGAGCTAGTGGTTAGGAGTAGGGTCTAGCGACGGGCTATATTGATGTTTGGGAGCATTCTGGAGGAGGTGGACATATTGACACTGATTGGAGTCCGATTTTTGAAGACCTGTATAGCCTAAAGCTAGGTTGCATGGATATTTGTGTGACCAGTGTGTTTTCTTTTTTGCTTTAGCTTCATAAGATTTTCGAATGCACCCATGCTACTCACAGTGCACTTTAGTTGGCTACTGAATGTTGAGAGTTGCGAGAGCTTTCACTATAGGAAACCCTCCTGGGATATCGAGGTAGTGCATGTGTGGAGGTGATGACCACCTTGCATGGAAGCACCTCGTCTCTCCGGAAGTGTGCAGAGGGTTGCGTACCGCTGGAGGGTATGATCGCTTATGCTAAGGATCCTTTAAAGTCCACATATTTTCTTTTTAAAGCCACATTGACCTTGTAGGTTAAGCATCTGTGGGCCTTCAAAGTTGGGTCAGTAGTGATAGGTTCAGTTACCTTCGTAGTAGCTTCTTGTATATTTGCTCAGAATTGGATATTAGTTTGAATACTTCCAGGTTACCTTTCTGCATAGTTGATAGACATTATTTGTAGAGTTTCCCTTACATTGTATCTTATCTAGAATTTCCACTATTGTAGGAGTATTGATACGTCTTGTCTAAGTTTAGCTTCTTGGATTAGGGTTAGGGGTAGATTGATCAGAGTATCAGACCGATCAAACCAAAGATCGGATCAGAGAGATACGAATTTGCAGGTGGTTATTATTGATTAGTTTGCTTCGGCCATGGCTTCGATTCAAGAAGCTATAACTGGCCTCGACCAGAGGATAGGTGGGCAGCAAGCCTAGCAGGTCCCACCTTAGGATGGCACACAGTATGACCCTGTAGTACCACCACCCCCTCCACCAAGTTAGTCAGCACCACAGGTTATACCTTTCACTCTTCATAGTTAGATTGAGGTTGCCCCGTTTCCTGTCACATTGCCTATCCCGACCTCAGAGGACCCACATACACGTATGGATAGAGGTTGAGGCAGATGAGGGCTTCAGAATGAGCTATTACTTGGGAGGATTTTGATGGAGCACCAGTGGCTAGTTTATCGGTTAAGTTTAAGATGCCTGAGATAGAGAGATACATGGGCATAGGTTGTCCTCGCATCCATTTAAGGCTTTATAGTATAGTTATGAGGAGGACCCATGGACTGGATGAGGCTCAAATGGTTATGCTTTTTCCTATGTCCCTGAGTAGTGCAACACAACTTTGGTTTGCTTCATTGGATGTATCACGCCGCCAGACTTGGAATGATCTAGCTCAGGAGTTTTTGAGACAATTTGCATTTAACACTATCATTGATGTTTCGAGGAGAGAGTTAGAGGCTTTGAGGCAGAGGCCAAAGGAGTCAATCACCTTATTTATCTCCCATTGGTGGGAGATGATTTCACATGTTATTGATCGTCCTTCAGAGAATGATCAAATTAGTATGATCATGAAGAGCTTGTAGCCTCGATTTGGTAGGCACTTGATGGGATTTTCTCATACGGATTTTGGATCTTTGATACATGCTTTATACGATATAGAAGAAGGCATAGCTAGAGGACTATGGTCCGAGTCTTCCTCTACTGACTCTAAGGGGAAGAGGCCTTTAGGATGACAGTGATGATCGCTTGATTTTTCATTGTTTATTGGATCAAAACAAAATTTATAACCTAATTCACTATTCTAGAGTAGCTTGTACCCGATCGAAAAGTGATTTTAGTACAAACTACTGTAGTATAGTGGTTTTTAGGTGTCGCCTACTAGGATGGATTATTCTCGGTAATTAAGGCTTGAATGAGAGGATGAGAAATGATTTTGATCAAGTGAAATTGATTTGAAAATTCATGATGAAAAATCAATTTAACAATGGTCTAAAATTGGGAAGAAAAATGATATGTAAAATCGAAGAAAATTAATAGAAAATGAAATTCTCGGAATTAGGATTTTCTAGAAAACAATTTCCATAGTGAATAGATGTTGAGATCTAATTTTCATCAAGTTAGATTAAAAACCTAAATTTTCATCTAAACTGATTTTTTATTTAACTTTAGATCTAGATTTAATTTCTCTTCAAATTAGGTCATTTAATCCAAGATATCAATTCAAATCATATATTCGATTCATCTTAAATTATCTTTCAATGATTCACATAATGCAACTATTCAATCTTAGCAAATCTAGCTTTAAGAATTTAATGAATCTACCTAGTTTGCATAGAGAAGTCATCCAAAATAATTTGAAGAGAAAAATCCCCAAAATTCAATTAATCAATCAATTGGATTAAATTACCTTTGTAATTCAAGCTCATTTATCTAATTCACCATAAATCTTACATCTAGATCCTTTCCTTCGAGAAAAACGAGATTTAGTCGCTCATGCTTGGAGATTTGGTCTCACAAGACATGTTTGGCTAGCGAGAAAATGAGGAAAATGAGAGAAAATGAAGGAAAGTAGAGAATTCTCTAGAGAAAGGAAATCTAGAAAATTCTACATTTAGAAAATGTCTAAAAAGTCATTTAAATGAGAAAATCAAGTTTCTATTTACAGGTCAAGGTCAAGTGGACACTTGGCATCATTTAAGAGGTCTTCCAGAGGCTTCTTCACCAAGAAATCTAGAGTTTAGTAATAAAATGGCCATTTTGCACAAGATCCAACAATTTCGCATAAGATCCAGCAATTTCGCATGATTGTACAAAATAAAAAATGCAACAACACCAATTTTCGCCTTCTTGGAGCATTTTGCATGACTGTGCGAAATTTTCACATGGTCATGCAAAATCAACTTTGAGATTTTCCTTTGATTTGTAGCAAAAAATGTCTTCTTGTCCATTTCGCATGATCATGCGAAATGGAAATACATAATTTTCACTCATTTTTGTCATTTATTCTATTTCTTTCTTTTGAATTCACCTCAATCACCTCTAAATCAACTCCAAATCCCGATTCAAACCAATTGCATTACTTCTTTCATTATGGATTTGGATCTTCATCAACTTTATTTGTACTCTTCAATTTGATTCATCTATTTTATCACCAATTTGTCAAAATCATACCTTGAAATAACTCCAAAACTTCATAAAACTTGTTAGTAACTCTTGTAAAGGAAACAACATGTTAATTGAGTATTTAAGGCATAATTACTACTTAAAAAAATGCGAAACTCATGAGAATTATCATCTAAAAATGCTCTTTTTGAGTAGTAATCAGACAGAGACCAGGAAATGTGGGTATTCTTAGTTCAGTAGGGTTGAGACCTCTTAGACGTTATCAGACAGTTGCACAGACTTCTGGATTCTATTACCCACCACCACCTCATGTGTAGTATAGGCCACCTACTCCTTTCAAACCCATGACTCCCACTTATCTACATCCAGTCTCACAGCCTCTTTTTGCTGCATTGGTCTCAGAGAGACCTCCTACTTTATATCCTCGGCTTCGAGCCCCATAAACTACTATTCCTTTTATGTAAAGGACGACACAACAGTTCTCACAGCTCGGTATGCCTTTGAGCCGAGCTTTCCAGAAGCTCATGGAGGGTGGTTTGTTGACTTAGTTAGCACATCGGCCTGTACCCCAACCCGTGCCACCTTGCTTCAGGATGGACTTACATTGTTCCTACCATCAGGGTCCAGGGCATGACATGGACCATTGTGCTGCTTTGAGGCACGCCATCTAGGACTTGATAGATTAGGGTTTGGTTCACTTAGGTCAGCCAAGTGTAACCACTAACCCTCTGCCAACTCATACTTCACATGCAATCCCTCCGCCAGCCGGCGGTATACATTTCATGGATTTCACTTAGCCTGATGATCGCATTTACATGCTGAGTTAGGATGATTATGAGCCAGAGCCCATAGTAGTGGATGAGAGCTATAAGGTTGATGGAGTGATCTCAGACCTACGGTCATCTACACCATTTAGACTGGTCCCTGACACACCACCATTGCAGTTGACCACGATTGGGTAGTTGATTCACCCATGTTATAGCATTCAGTCTCCGTTTATATTGAGTCAAGATCCTGATGAGACAGTTACTCAGAATGCTCAGTATGTCATCCGTGGGGGCAGGGTGGTATCATAGTAGTCTCCCACAGTTGCTAGACCTTTAGAGAGTGATGCCACTCGAGAGGAGACCAGACGAGAGGAAGATGAGATTTTTAGGTAGCTTTAAAGCACTCAGGCATGCATATCCATTTGGAGTCTTTTGGCATCATCTACATCCCACCGGGAAGCTCTGGTCAAAGCATTGAGTCAGATACGAGTTGTGACATCTACCTTTCCTGAGGGATTGATCCGCATGTTGACAGTTAACAGGGCCACATGCATTGTCTTCTCTGTTGATGATCTATCCCTTAGAGGTTCTGACCATACTCTACCTCTCTACATTTTTGTTGGTTGTTTCAGGCATCGAGTTCCATCTGTCATTTTGGACAATGGCTCTGCCCTAAACTTTTGCTCGCTAGCTATAGCATTCGCTTTTGGCTTCAGATCTTCAGACTTTGAGCTATATTCTCATATAGTTCGAGCCTATGACACAGTACACGCAGAGAGGTTTTAGGTACGTTGACATTGGATTTGCAGATAGGCCCGATCACATTCTCTGTTTTATTTCAGGTTTTAAGGATTCCCACATCCTTTAACCTGTTACTGGGT
Source organism: Vitis riparia (assembly GCF_004353265.1). Taxonomy (NCBI): domain Eukaryota; kingdom Viridiplantae; phylum Streptophyta; class Magnoliopsida; order Vitales; family Vitaceae; genus Vitis; species Vitis riparia. The sequence goes on from NC_048440.1 coordinate 632,526, forward strand.
CGACCTTGGATCCATAGAGTAGGAGCTATACCATCTTTCCTTCATTAGAAGGTGAAGTTTATACATGAGGGCAGAGTCATTACTACATAGTCTACTGGAGACACTTATTCTACTTCCAAGCCAGTATTAAATATTAGTCATGGCGACGATGACCTATTTCTGACTGGCTTCACCTTTGATGAGATACAGACTATGGAGGTTGAGTAGTTTTGTAGAGATCCTGTGGCGTTTCCTTTTGATGAGCATGGTAGTCCAATGGTTTTGGACATGATGAGATCTATGTTTTTCTTACTTGGCTTGGGTTTAAGGTGTCATCAGGATGGCTTTGGAGAGTTCATTGCCACAGTTGATCACGATACTAATTTCGGTCTTGGTTTTGTTCCTATGGAGGCTGATTACAGATACATGGCGCTTCTACACAAAGAGAGACTTAAAGCTCGTTTGTTCCACATGTCATTGGAATATCCTATTCGCCCATACAGGATGAGCTTAGCAGATTATTTCGTGAGGGCACCAGAGACACAGATGCATTTAGAGAGGATCACCAGTGGACTTAATGTTGGTCAGGGGATTAAGCTTCAGCGTCTAGTTCGTCAGTTGCAATTGAGTGAGGGAGCTCTTGGCACTTCCACTTCTATTTTGGTTACTCATCCCTCTCCAGACCGTACGAGTCTGTTAACGCTTTATTTTCTAGAGGAGACCGATGGGTATGAGACATCTTTCGAGATTGCAGACATACTAGATTAGGCTATTCCGTGTGATGAGTATAGTGATGAAATGCTCATTGTAGACATGAGTTAGAATATCGATGAAGTTTAGCCAGAGACCGTTTCTCCACTCGATTTGTTTGGGGCACTTGCTATCGAGATGGTTGAGGATGTTCAGCTTGTCCCTGCTTCTAGGTTGCTTACTGTTGTTGCTCCTAAAGATGGTGTATTTGAGGGCATTACTAGCCCAGTCGTGGTAGAGTCCTAGCATGCGGACCCACCACTTTCTTTTGATGTACTATCGAGATTTGTCTCTCATTCTGATGATGTACTGAATCTTTCTTCATATATGGATATGAGTCCTTTTGAGTATTTTCCTGTCTCTTGTGACATCACTTTATATGCACCTTATTCACCCACATCATAGATATTTGATATAGATGATGAGATTGTACAACACGATTCATATGAGGACTCTTCTTCTACTTCTGATTTGAGTCCTAGTGATCAGAGAGTTTTGTCTATCACAGGAGACGTTGAGATTGTTGATTTTGGTACAGCAGACCAGCCTAGGGAGTTGAGGATTGGATTGGATTTGTCTACAGATGAGAATGATGGCCTCGCCTAGTTGCTTAGATCATATTTGGATGTTTTTGCATGGTCTTATGAGGACATGTCGAGCCTTGATCCATCCATAATCTAGCATCACTTGCCACTTCTACCTCATGTTAGACCGATTAAGCAGAAGTTGAGACGATTACATCCTCATTGGAGTTTGTAGGTGAAAGAGGAGATTCAGAAGCAGTTGAGTGTGGGATTCTTATCAGTGGTTGAGTATCTTGAGTGGTTGACCAATGTCGTCCTTATTCCCAAAAAGGACGACAAGGTGAGAGTCTACGTTGATTTTTGAGATCTCAACAAAGCCAGTCCCAAGGATGATTTTCCTCTCCCACACATCAACATGCTAGTTGATAGTACAACAGGTTATTCGATGTTGTCCTTTATGGATGGATTTTTCGGGTATAATAAGATTCTGATGGCTTTAGAGGACATGGAGAAGACGTCTTTCATTACCAAGTGGGGTACTTACTGCTACAGAGTGATGTCATTTGGTTTGAAGAATGTAGGAGCTACCTACCAGAGAGTAGCGACTACCATTTTCCATGACATGATGCATCGGGATGTCGAGGTCTATGTAAACGACATGATAGTGAAATCTTGAGATAGAGTAGATCACCTAGCAGCTTTAGAGAGATTATTTGAGATGATCAGATAGTTTAAATTGAGACTGAATCCCAAGAAGTGCACTTTTGGAGTGACTTATGGGAAACTACTCGGATACATGGTCAATGAGAGAGGCATAAAGGCAAATCCAGATAAGATCAGAGTCATCCTTGACATGCCTGCACTGAGAACTGAGAGAGAGATCAGAGGTTTCTTGGGTAGACTTCAGTACATTAGTAGATTCATCACCAGATTGACGGATATCTGCGAGCCCATTTTCCAACTCTTGAGGAAGAGTCAACCTACTATTTGGGATGATCAGTGCTAGCGCGCATTTGAGAGGATCAGAGAGTATTTGTTGTCATCTCCAGTCTTAGTGCCTCCTACACCAGGTTGTCCTTTACTCCTATACTTGCCAGTCTCGGACATAGCCTTGGGATGCATGTTAGCTCAACTGGATGATTCGGGGAAGAAGCAAGCTATTTATTATTTGAGTAAGAGGATACTTGATTATGAGATGAGATATTTCATGATTGAGCGCTTCTACTTGGCATTAGTTTGGGCTACTCGGAGATTGAGACATTACATGATAGAGTATTCAATGCACTTGATATCTTGTTTAGATCCTTTGAGATATTTGTTTGACATGCCTGCTTTGATTGGTCGACTCATGAGATGGTTGGTACTCCTAACTGAGTTCGATATTCATTATGTCACTCAGAAGTCTATTAGATGGAGCATTGTTGCAGATCACTTAGCCTCATTACTAGTTTCTGATGGTAGAACTATTAATGATGACTTTCCAGATGATGATATCGTTGCAGTGACTAGTTTTTCAAGTTGGCGCATGTACTTTGATGGTGTGGCCAACCATTCTGGATACGAGATAGGTGTTCTTTTGATATCCCCTCATGGTGACCACATTCCTAGATCTGTTCGTTTGGTATTCTCTGATCGACACCCTACCACGAACAATATTGTTGAGTATGAGGCTTGTATCTTGGGATTAGAGACAGCTCTTGAGCTCGGGATTGGATAGATGGAGGTGTTTGGTGAATCCAATATGGTATTGAGATAGATTCAGGGCCATTGGAAGACTAGAGATGTGAAGCTTAGGCCTTACCATGCATACTTAGAGCTACTAGTTGGGAGATTTGATGATATGAGTTATACTCATCTGGCTAGAGCACAGAACCAGTTTGTTGATGCCTTAGCTACTCTAACTTCCATGATGGATATTCTTGTTGATACCATTGTTCGCCCTTTACTGATTGAGTCGAGATCAATTCCTACCTATTGTTGCTTGATTGATGATGCAGAGTTGGATGATGGTTTGCCTTGGTACCATGACATTTTCTGAGACTTGGCATATATCTTGAGGTCTGGCATATATCCTAAGGTCGCCACGGCCAAGGATAAGAAAGCATTGGGACAATTAGCCACCTGGTTTGTGATCTGTAGGGAGACATCGTACAGACGATCAACTGATGGGATGTTATTATTGTGCTTAAACTACGCCTCTATCGCTCAAGTGATGAGAGAGGTTCATGCGGGAGTCTGTGGACCACATATGGAAGGACATATGTTAACTCATAAGATCATGAGGACCGGGTATTTCTGGTTGACTATGGAGACAGATTGTTGCCAATTTGTTTAGAAATGTCCAGAGTGCCAGATTCATGGGGACTTGAGTCACGTACCCCCTTCGGAGTTACATGCACTAACTTCACCATGACCATTTTCAGTGTAGGGTATAGACATTATTGGGAAGATTTCGCCAAAGTATTCAAGTGGTCATGAGTTCATCTTGGTCGCCATTGATTACTTCACCAAGTGGGTGGAGACTACCACGTACACGAGATTGACATCCTCTAGGGTTGCTAGTTTCATCATATCACACATTATTTGTCACTATGGAGTCCCTCATGAGTTGATTTCGGATATAGGAGTACATTTCAAAGTAGATGTTGACACTTTATTACAAAGATACTGTATCTAGCATCATAGATCGTCTACATACAGGCTGCAGACTAACGGACCGGTAGAGGCTGCAAATAAGAATATTAAGAGGATCTTACGAAGGATGATTAAGACTTCTCGGGATTGGTCAGAGAAACTTCTGTTTGCATTGTGGGCTTATCGGACTTCTTTTTTCACCTCTACAAGAGCCATACCTTACTCCTTGGTGTATGGCATGGAGGCAATGCTACCAGTTGAGATAGAGATGGGTTCATTGGATAGCATTGGAGTAGCAGATTTCAAAGGCAGATTGGGCCCAGACTCAATTAGACTAGCTCAATCTCCTAGATAAGAGGAGATTGAGGGCAGTAAATCATGTTCGTGCCTATCAGAGGAAGATGGCCCATGCATTTAAAAAGTGGGTCAAGCCTAGACCGCTACAGAGAGGTGACTTGTTTTTTAAGGTCATCAAATGATTGATCAGAGATCCCACAGGGAAGTTCAAACCTAATTGGAGTGGACCTTATTTCATTAGGGGGTTGATCCCAGAGGACGCTGCATGGTTGATGGATCTAAATGGAAACCGAATCTCGAAGCTAACCAATGTAGATCAGCTGAAGAAGTAATATGTTTGAGACCATGGTCGTAGGATGGGTGGCCATTATTTTGGTTAGCCATATGCCTTGTTATTCCCTTTTGACATATAGATCGTTGCTAGGCCATTGAGCTTTGTATGTGCATCAGAGTATTTCTTTCTTATTGCCTTGCTTACATTTCTACACCAGGATAGGGGCCCTTTGGTGTATGCATGCTTCATTTAGGAGTTTCGTAAGCCTTAGGCCTATGGGCACATATTTCTCTCATTATTTTTCCTACCATCACACTACTGCATTCCATCATATCTCATTGGTTGTGTTCTTCATCTCTTCTCCTTTATTCTATCTACTACTTGTTTCGCTTCATATTATCTCCACACTGAGTGGTGATCCTCCTCAGTTCATTGCATGAAGGATAGTCACATCATTTCCACTATCTATTCCACGAACACTGATTCAGAGATCCTTAGTTTGAGAAGGTCATCTCGTTAGAGAAAGTTTGTTACTTTGGCACTTGAGAGTGTATTTGTCCATTATTGATATCATATTTGGGGTTCATTTGTTTATGTTCAAGGTATGTGCATTTGTATATATGTAAAAAAAAAATTTTAAAAATAAGAAAAAAAGAAGAAAAATAAGCACATGTGTGTATGTGCATAGTATTCTCCATTATTGGGCGTGCATATTGATATCCGAGGGTCACTTTATCAAGTAAGATTATTGGTGAGAGTTCGTATGTGAACTTTTTGATATTCTTTTTTCTTTGTATTCACTTTGTCATATCTCTTTGAGAGTAAGATGAGTGACCTTCTCCTAGGGGCTCTGAGTCATTGTCCTTTCCATCATTACATTCATTGTTGATGTGACTTCACTCCATGTTTGATTTGAGTTGATCATCACTTTTTCTTTGTATATTCATTGTTTCGCTATTATCCTTGTCATTTCTTGTGATTCATCCCATTCTCTTCACCCCCTTGTTCTTTTCTTACACTGGCCTATTCCAAGTTTGATATTTCTTTTACATTATTCTTACGCATCTTATTATCAATTTGATTTGCTTCATCGTCTCATTATTGAAATTATATTTACATTAGGCACCCTCGGGTCCATGGCTCACGAGCTTTTTTATACACGTTGCATTTTATACATGAGGGCATGGGTTTTTTATCATTGGGTATTTGGGCCTAGTTACCCTTCATTTCTATTACCTTATCACCCTAGCCTACATTATGTCCCATGTCTTAAGACCACCTTGAGGCCATAGGATCAGATGTCGTCTTCGACAACCCCTACTTGGATAGGTCTTTGAGATTTGGTTGATATTTGGATATCATCTCACTTCTTCTTCTAGGAAACACCTCTTTGATGTTTGGACCCGACTCAATTGTGGATTTGGATGACTGGGATCACGTATTTGATGATGGATGGTTTGAGGTTGTCTGATTTTCCGATCTACCATACATTTGATGCCATACTGGGGCATATTTCCTTTTCGGTTGAGATTTGTAGATCTTCATAGAGTCACATGATCCTCATCACTTATGAGATGCATGTCGAGTTGATGGTCTACTATTATCTTATCATGATCCCTTAGTGGAGTCTCTCTTGGACCATTTAGTCAGGCTCACATTTTTCGGCATTTAGATGTCATCATGCTTCTTCTTCTAAGAGACACCTCTTTGATCTATGGATCCAATTCTACTGTGGACATGGATGACTAGGATTACACACTTAGTGATGGATGATTTGACACCATCTGATTTTTTGACCTACCACACATTTGATGCCATACTAAGGCATATTTCCTTTTTGGTTAAGATTTGTAGATTTCCATCGATTTGCATGATCATACCCATTTATGAGATGCATGTCGAGTTGATGATCTACTTTTATTTTACGATGATTCCCTAGTGGAGCTTTTCTTGAGTCATTCAGTCAGGCTCATACTTTCTGATATTGTTGTGATTCTGTGATAGAGTTACCTCAGGTGCATGGACTCCCATATCATCATTTTAGTGGAGTACATGTCAGATCTCTTATACATTCCCATTGAGTTATTCTCAAGTCATCCGGACGGACCAGATGTACTAGTTGCTATACCGGGGTATATTTTCCTTAGTTACCTACCTGGGGAGATGAATCGGTTACTATATTTCCATTTTTCAGTTGTGGAGATGATCGTCTTCTTGTGGAGTTGTTACCATTTTCTTTATTCAGCTAAGAGATACTTATTCGCATTATTGGCCACTGTATCGATGATTTATGCCGAGATGAGCCTTCAAAGGAGCTTGACCTTTGGTTTTAACTGTCTCGTTACCTATGACTCTTCAGTAGATCGTTATGTTAAGGTGGTGACAGTTGCCCTTGTGGACTATTTTTCTTAAGACTTCCCAGTGGATCATTCCTTTAAGACGACGATGGGTTCCTCCAGTAGAGTATCTTGAGCTAGAGACATCCAGATTATTATGATACTTCTTCAGGCTTTATGATTTGTGGATCGAGAATTCTAGCGACATGCCACACTAGGGCATATTCCTCCTCATCATTCCCTCGCATTTTGGTGTTCAGAGTCATCGTTTACAGTTTGGCATTCAGAGCCACCATTTTCTTTTAGTTCGGTGTTCAGAGCCACATTGCCAACATTTAGAGTTGTCATTTTCTTTTAGTTTAGCTTTCAGAGTCATCTTCTTCACTTTAGATGTTTAGAGCCCTCAGCTCACGACCCAGAGTCATTCTTTTCATTTAGAGCCTTGAGCTTATGACCTAGAGTCATTTTTCTTGTTTATGACCCAGAGTCGTTCTTTCCATTTAGAGCCCTGAGCTCACAACTTAGAGTCATTTTTCTTGTTTATGACCCAGAGTCATTCTTTCCAGTTAGAGCCCTGAGCTCACGATCTAGGGTCGTTTTTCTTGTTTATGACCCAGAGTCATTCTTAAAATTTAGAGCCCTAAGCTCACAACCCAGAGACGTTTTTCTTATTTATGACCTAGATTCATTCTTTCCACTCAAAGCCTTGAGCTCACGACCTAGAGTCGTTATTCTCATTTATGACCCAGAGTCATTCTTAGCATTTAGAGCACAGAGCTCACGACCTAGAATCGTTTTTCTCATTTATGACCTAGAGTCATTTCTTTTCCATTCAGAGCCCAAGGCTCATGACCTAGAGTCATTTATCTCATTTATGATCCAAAGTCATTTTTTTTCTATTTAGAGCCCAGAGCTCACGACCCAAAGTCGTTTTTCTCATTTATAACCCAAAGTCATTCTCAACATTTAGAGCCTTGAGCTCACGACCCAAAGTCATTTTCCTTATTTATGACCCAGAGTCATTATTTCCATTTAGAGCCTTGAGTTCACGACCCAAATTCATTTTCTTTATTTATGACCTAGAGTCATTCTTTCCATTTAGAGCCTTAAGCTCACGACCTAGAGTCGTTTTTCTCATTTATGGCATAGAGTCTTTCTTAGCATTCAGAGCCCTAAGCTCACGACTTAGAGTCGTTATTCTCATTTATGACCTAGAGTCATTTTTAGCATTTAGAGTCCTGAGCTCACAACCCAGAGTCATATTTAGCATTCAGAGCCTTGAGTTCACGACCTAGAGTCATTCTTCTTATTTATGACCTAGAGTCATTCTTAGCATTCAGAGCCCTGAGCTCACGACCTAAAGTTGTTCTTCTCATTTACGACCCAGAGTCATTCTTAGCATTCAAAGCTTTGAGCTCATGACCTAGAGTCGTTCTTCTCATTTATGACCCAGAGTCATTCTTAGCATTCATAGCCCTAAGCTCACGACCCAGAGTCATTCTTCTTATTTATGACCTAGAGTCATTCTTAGCATTTAGAGCCCTGAGCTCACGACCCATAGTTGTTCTTCTTATTTATGACCCAAAGTCGTTCTTCCTATTTATGACCTAGAGTCATTCTTAGCATTTAGAGCCTTGAGCTCATGACCCAGAGTCGTTCTTCTTATTTATGACCCAGAGTCATTCTTAGCCTTTAGAGCCCTAAGCTCACGACTTAGAGTCGTTCTCCTTATTTGCTACCCAAAGTCATTCTTAGCTTTTAGAGCCCTGAGCTCACGACCCAGAGTCGTTCTTCTCATTTATGACCTAGAGTCATTCTTAGCATTCAGAGCCCTAAGCTCACGGCCTAGAGTCGTTCTTCTTATTTATGTCCCAGAGTCATTCTTAGCATTTAGAGTCCTAAGCTCATGATTCAGAGCCATTTTCACCTTTTAGGCATTTAGAGCCACCATTTTTCCTTCATAGGCGTTCAGAGCCATCTTTTCCAGTTTTAGGCTTTTAGAGCCATTTTCTTTCATCAGTTTTAAGCGTTCAGAACCACTCATCTCTTCTAGTTTCAGGCGTTCAGAGCCACTATCTCTCCATAGTTTGGCATTCAGAGTCATCATCATATTTCTTCAATTTGGCGTTCAGAGTCATGTCTTCAATACAGGTGTTCATAGCTATCTTTTCCAATTTAGGCATTCAGAGCCATCTCTTCCAATTTTAAGCATTCAGAGTCATTCCTCTCACAGGCTTTCAGAGCCATAGTTTAGTTGTTCAAAATCATTCATCTCAGTCTTGGAATTCAGAGCCACATTTTGGGCGTTCAGAGTCGTGATATTCTAGAGTTTGTCATCCTCTATTGTGTGTGATATAGCTCTTTGAGCTTATAACTTATGTTTTGATTGTATCATTAGTGTCCCTCACTTTATGGTCTTGTATGGTGCATGTGTAGTTTTCTTTCTACATATGTTCGTTCCTATGTTTCTAGGTGGTTTGACTACTACTAACCTTTGACATCGATTTTCGAGTCATGTCTGGAGAAATCTTAAAGAGAGTCTAGATCCATAGTGTAGCTTTTGAGGCATTTCTAGAGCTACCCTTCTCTTAGGATTTTAAAACCCTTTTTGTTCCTTTACTGGTTTAAGCAAGTTTGTGTTCTACTTGTGCACCTTTACGGGTCTTTCTTTTTCTTCAGTAGAGTTCACTTCATTCCACTCACTATTCACACTTTTTTTTTCACTCTAGCGTTCATATTCCTTACACTCGTGAACTCTACCGAAGAGGGGTATATTTGTAGACCCCTTTTGAAGCCAGGTGTTTTTTTATCTTTTTTTTTTTTAGGACCACTCGGGAAGAGTTGGACAACATTTTTTTTTTTTTGAAGTGGATGATGACTTCTATAGGTAGGCTGCATGGGATGTATGGTGAAGGATGTCATCACCTTGCCATGGTGGTGGTTGAAGATGGAGACTTGTTAAGTGGTGAACAGGGGAACGGGTAGAAGCTTATAAGGGAAGGAAAACTGAGCAAGAAATCCAGGGGTGTGAGATTTGAAGGATTGAGAGAGAAGCAGGTGAAGGAAGGAGTGTTGGAAGACGTGTAGAGTTTGCTCGAGAGGAGTCTCTTCAGGTATGTTTGATGTTTCCATTGACTTTTAAGTTGCTCATTTACTTGCCATTACTAATTTTTTCTATTCGATTTTATTATTAATGCCAGTTTCAGATTGAGGTTATTGAGGCTCTATTATGGCTTGCTCTGTTTCATATTGATTGTTTTTCATTTTGAATCTACTGGTGTTTGTTTTTTTTACCACCATAAGCCCATTAAATGATCATGAAATATGGCTCATTCAGAAACCCATTTTTTTGTATGTCTGTTCTATGTTCTTTTTTTTTTCCTCCAAACTCGTCTCCCATCTCCATACCCATTACCTTCCCACCCTTTGAAACCCACACCCAAGCCCATGCCGACGTCGACGTCGGTGACACTATGGAGACGAAGTAGAGAGATGAGATATCAGCACCCATGATTGTCTACACCTTCATCTTCCTCACTTGCTTCATGGTGGTCTCTGGCATTGTCAATGACGTCATTGTTGAACCTCCCAGCATCGGCTCATCACAGGATTGGCACACCGGTGTTGTCCATCCCATCATTTTCCTTCCCGGTCGCATCAACGACCAAATACATCATCGAAGGCTTACTCCTCCAGCTATGGTTTCTATGGCACGCAGGATACCCTTTGCAACCGCTAAGAAGAAATGAAAAAAGGAACGAAGTCCAAGGTGGATGAGGAGTTCGGGCTTCAAACCAACCAAAGGGCCACAACCTACTCCTTTATGAGCATTGAAAGTGAAGAAAATGTTGAGTTCAGGTTCATTTTTTAGGCAACTGAGTGGGAAAGAGGTTTGGAAATCATCATCAAAGCGATGGGGTGGAAATAATAGCAGGCATGGTGATGGAGAGTGTGAGAGAAGTTTGAAACTAATGGAAGGGCTTAACATGTATGATGGTGAGAATGACGAGTGGGTGATGAGGTGGCAAGAGCATTTAGATGGTATGTGGTGTTTGTTTTTCATCTTGTAAAAGATGGGAATTAGTGGTTAGGAAGAAACTTGGAATTCTGCAATTCCAATAATGTCAGATCAGCCACAGCTGCAACAACAGCAACCAACCTACCATCAATCCAATCGGTCATACCTAGTTTGCTTGCACCCTAGGCCCCACTTGTGCATGGCCACATTTGCCATGCAATCCCAAATATGCCCATATTCCTTTTTGATCCTTTATGCCCACACGGTTTCAAAAATGATTTTTTTTAAATAATTTTTAAAACTCCGAACTTTCAAATAATCTTACTTTCACTTCAATTTAAAATTTTTTTTTTCCAAAACTCCAATTTTTAAATTTTCCAAAATTTCATTCTTGAAATAACTTTTCAAATTTCCAATTTTTAAATTTTTGGAAATTTCATTCTCGAACTAATTTTCCAAAGTTCCAATTTTTAAATTTAATTTTCCGAAATTCCATTTTTCAAATAATTTTCCAAAACTACTATTCTCAAAATTTTCCAAAATTTCCAAAATTCCAAAAGTTCAAATTTAATCTTTAAAATACCATTTTTCAAATTTTCCAAAATTCCAATTTCCAAATTTAATTTTTAAAATGCCATTTTCAAAAAATCTTCGAAAAATTCAAATTTCCAAATTTAATTTTTAAAATGTCATCTTCAAATGAATTTTCCAAAAATTCCAAATTTCCAAATTTAATTTTTAAAATTCCATCTTCAAAAAAATCTTCCAAAAATTCCAATTTCCAAATTTAATTTTTAAAATGTCATCTTCAAATGAATTTTCCAAAAATTCCAAAAATTCCAAAATTCCAAATTTAATTTTTAAAATGTCATCTTAAAAAAAATCTTCCAAAAATTCCAATTTCCAAATTTAATTTTTAAATGCCATCTTTAAATAAAATTTCCAAAATTCCAATTTCCAAATTTATTTCTTTAAAAATGTCATCTTCAAATTTAATTTCTAAAACTTCAATTCCTAAATTTAATTTTCAAAACTCCAATTCTCAAATAATTTTTGAAATTCCAATTTCTTTCAAATTTAATTTTCAAAATTTCAATTCTTAAATTTAATTGTCGAAACTCCAATTTCCAAATAATTTTCAAGATTTCAATTTTCAAATAAATTTCAAAACTCTAGTTTTCTTTCAAATAGTTTTAATTTTACTCCAGTTTTTCAAATATTTTTTAATTCTACAACTTTTTCATCATTTGTTAGAGTTTTAGGTCATCAAAAATCCCGATTTTGATAAGTCTACCGCTATTCTCATTTTGGTATGCACTTGTACAAATTTTCTTTGATTTTCAAATAATTTTTTGTATCTCTTGTTTTTTTTTTTAAATAAACAATAATGAATTTTTCATAATCCCAAAATAATGGAATTTGGTAGACTAATTCATACAAGCTAAATTAGGTTTGGTGGGGATCCTACATATGAGTTTTCTCTTTTGATTGTCAACTATTATGCTTAATGAATATTGCTTGATCTTTTTCTTGCTCTTTGATATGCATGTGATATATTTTGTATTCATTATTATCCACTAACTCTGTTTCATGATAGTGCTTTATTACCTGCTGCCAATGTACGCTCTTACTCTCACTTTGTTTATTTATTCGTTATCATGAATTGCTTTTGATCTATGATCATTTTGGTATCCATCGATCTCCTAGTTAATTGTCATGCTTGCCTCACCTTATTTAGTAGAGGCCCATTTTAAAGGGTTTAGAGGGGTGTTATGGTATTTACCGTACCTTCCCAATAAGTAACCTGACCCCCAAACCCAGGTTTGGTTTTTCGCAAACCATCTTTTCCAAATAAAAAGTCACACTTAAAGTTTTCTTTCTTATTTTGTTTTCCCTTTAAAAATAAAACAAAAATAAGTGGCAATTACAAGTCTTTTCTAAAAATCATATCTTTCACCAAACAAATAAAAAAGCGAGTCACACCATCGAGTGAGAACGCATCGAGTGAAATACGGGGTCCACACAAGGTTTTTAACAAGACGGTCTTAACAGACTAAGAGCAACCTAAATAATTAAAAATATATGGTACTCTTTTTCCATCACTAGGTTTTTCCAATAAGGGTTTTTACTATCAATGTTTTAATGATACATATTCTTTTAATGTGGTAGTCATCCAAGGGGGAGTGTTGTAAATGAGTGGTGAATGACCGCATTGATCTTGAATTTTCATTTATTAAAGTTCATTTATGAACTTCCATTTACTCATCTTAAAGATAAGTAATGGAAAGTCATTTGGTGAAGCCTATAAAAGGCTTCACATACCTTGTATAAGCACCATCCTAAACAAAAAGAAATTCTCTCTCAATTCTTTTTTTTGGTTCCCTCATTCCCATTATATATATTATTAAGAGTAATATATATTCCTCTCTACTTTTCTTTGTGTTGGATTTATTATCATTTTATAACAAAATATAATATTTTATTGTATTTAAAATAAATTTCGTAAAACAATAAAATTAAATTAATTTTGTATGATTTATTTCTTCTTTTTTAATTTCTCTCTTTTAAAACTTCTAAAGTCTAAGCACATTTAGAGATATAGAAAAAATTAATGATTTCACAAATAAAACATCAAAAAGATGCTAATAATAATAAAAAAATATTTTATTGCATTTCAAATGAATTTTGTAATAAATCAACTACTTATAATTTATTTCTTCTGGGTAATGTCTTTCTCTTTATTGTTTATAAAAAATTAATCCAATATCTTATAAAAATAAAATTAATATATATATAAACTTGTAACTTATAGGCTTTAATTAATGTTTCAATATGTAAAAAACTTGATTTTATATTCAATAAAAAAAAATATACAATAGCTGTTTCATCAACTAGCTATTTCTTATTAATAAATTTAGCATTGTTTTCATTTTTTATTAATTTATATTTTAATAAAAATATAACTGCTAATATTATATGTTATACTTCCATTATTATCAACTAATATAATAAGTAATAAATTTTAACATAATATAGGTATACAATTTTTTATTTACAATACATAATTTTTTATATTACATAAATAACTTTCAAGTAAATAATTGATAAAAATTATTCAAATATAATTTTTCTATTATATAATTACATCATATAATATAAAATATAGGTATCAATATACAAATAATTGTAATAAACAACAAAAAAAATTATTAATTTTTAATAGAAATGACTTTATTTTAATCTTTATAATGATTTTTTTTCATTCTTTAAAAAAAAAAAAAAACTATTTATTTTCTTTATCAACATTTTACATGTTGTGCATATGCACCAATTTTGCATATGATTGACATTAATTTCTATTACAAAATATATATACCTTCATCAATTAATTATTTATTATTAAAAAATCCATTTTATAGTTTGTATATTGTAAATACCCCTTATGAGGTTAAGGTTTCAATATTCGACCATTCTCCTCACGTTCCAGAAAGAGCCCTAATCTCCACTTTCAAAGATCTCCACCATCTCTATGCTAAGATTCAAGGATGTGTCATCGGGTGGAAGATCTCTAGGTCTTCAAGGTCATCTTCAACACTTGAAACTTAGTACCAAAAGATCAATTTTTTTAGAAAATCAATATTGCTTCTATTATGTATAGATCTAAGATACCAACAACCTCCATATTATGAGCAGATAATTGAATAAAATCTAAGGCCGATTGTGAAATTGATTCTCTCATTTGATAATCATTTCAGTCATTCGTTAGTGCTCATGTATGTTATGTGCAAGGATTCTCAATTAGTTGTTGACCAATTATATCAATTGACTCTGCTCATTTGAGTAGACCATATAAAGATACGTTATTTACTGCACTAGCTTATGATGTTGATTTGAATATGTTTCCATTGGCATGTAGCATGTTTGGCTTAGAGAATTATGAAGATTAGCTTTGCCTTTGGTAAAATATGAAGGAGATTATCAATGATAAGGAGGTTGTAATCATATCAAATAGGCATCAAACCATTCTTCATAGTGTATTTGAGGTGTTTGGCATTGAGAACCATGTATATTGTTATTTCCATGGAAAGAAAATTTTGGAAGTTACGTAACAAAGAAGAACATGAAGAAGAGGAAAATGAAAGAAAATGCACTTCATTTGCTAGATGTTCTTTCTTTTGCTAGGTTAGATATTGATTGTAAACATGCAATGTCGAATTTAGGGTATATAATCCAAAGTTATTGAAGTGGGTTGAAGAAAATAATTCAAAACATTGGGTAATTTCTAGGTTTCCAAAGAAATAGTGGGACATAATGATGAAAATATGTTGAAGTCATTCAATGCTTGGTTATAGAAGAATGTCATGACATCATAGACACCTTCATGATTAACCATATGAATAAGGTTGTTAGGTCCTTTTATAGGCACAAAACAAAATCAATAATAGAAAATAATTTTAATTGTGTGATTAAAAATAGTCTTTTCTTTTTAAAAATAGAAAACTATTTTTAAAAATTTGTAACACTATTTGGTTATTGTTTTTTGTTTCCAGATTATAAAAACAAAGTGAAATAGAGTACAGTTTTTAGAGAATAAGTAGAAGTAATTTTCACAATTTTCAAAAACAAAAGAAAAACATGAAATTTAAAAAGAAAAAAACATAAAAAGCTAGTAAGATTCTTCTTCTCTCTCTCCATGATCCAATAATGATAAAAAAAAAAAAATCTTCAACTATAATTTTCCTTTAAATTACCCATGTTTTTGTGAATTTCTTTTAGATTCTCTAAAAAATTTTCATTAAGCAAATAAATTCCAATCAACCTATACTTGATACATAGAAATTATTAATTTTCAAACAAATATTTGAAAATCAAAAATTGATTTAATTAGTACTACAAAGTCATGGAAATCAATAACATTAGAAAGTCATCGATCAAAATTTATTTTAAATAACTTGGTTAGTTTCTACTTTATGCATATATCATATTTTTCACTAGGAAAATAAACTTCAAATTAAGCAACACTTGATGCATTTAATTTACTAACAATTCTAGTAATTTTTAAAATTAGTTTAAAACTCAAATAGTGATCCAATTAACATGCACCATAAATTTATAAACAAATATTGGTGTAATGATTTTATTATTTCTCTTCTATATAGAATCCTAGTTTCTATTTTTTTTTTTTCACTAGACAAAAAAAACTCCAAATTAAGCAAGACTTAATGCATTAGATTCGTTGACAATTCTAATATATTTAAAAATAATTTAAAACTCAAATAGCAAACTCATTAATACTATAAATTTATGGATTAAAATTGGTTTATAATGACTCTATTATTATTGTTTTTTGCACATAAGTATATTTTTATAAATTTTCTCATTACAAAAATAAATTTCAAATCAAATGATATTTTGTATTGAATTTATTAATGTGTTTAACAATTTTTCAAAATAATTTGGAACTCAAAAAATTTATGAGTCACAACTTTATTGTTTTTCCTATACACACAACTATATTTTTAAAATTTTTTCACTGGGTAAATAGATTCTACATTAAGTAAAACATAATTAACAATTTAAATTCTTTAATGAATATTTTAATTTTTAATAAAATTTGGAATTCAATTAATTGCACATTAAATTAAAGCATTCCAAGAACATGATTCATAATTAAGTACTAAATACCTGCATGTAATAAAAAATTTGACTCATTTAAATGTTAAAAAAGTTTAACTTTTTTTGTTATTTATTTTAAATAAAATATTATTAACAATTATTTTTTTTAATTATTATATTCATTTTTAACAAAAGAAAAATCAATTGTACTTTTTTCAAAGATCTTAATATCCATATTTTTCTAACATATACTAAAATAGTATATATATTTTTTTATTAAAAATATATAATTTATGATTTTATTATAATATTATTATTCATGTTTTACTAAAAGTTATTTATGTTTTAATTTATTTTTAATTACAAAACTATTTCATTTTTAATAAGACTTAAATTAAATTTATTTGAAATTTATAAAAAAAAAAAAAATGAGTTTACAATTTTTTTATAAAATCAAAATTAAAAAAAATTAAAAATAACTCATCCAAACAAGTTTTTTTATTTTTTATTTTTCAAAAAAAAAACAAAAAAAAAAAACTACAACTTGCCAATCATCCTTATTTGTCTAAAATACTCAAAAACTATTTTTGTTTTTTTAACTCAAAAAAATTAAAAACAAGAATAAAAAAACATGGCCAAACAGGCCCTTAGAACTAACATTATTAAGAGTGAAACTCTCACAGTTTATGTTTGTTTGGCTATAGTTGTGAAGATTTACTTTGGGAAGATATTCTTAGATGTTGACTTGAAAACAAGAATAAAAAAACATGGTCAAACAAACCCTTAGGACTAACATTTCTAAGAGTGAAACTCTCCCCGTTTATGTTTATATGGCTATAGTTGTGAAAGTTTACATTGGGAAGATATTCCTAGATATTGGCTTGAAATACCATGTTTATACTTGCAAAAGGTGGCAAACAACAGTAATTCTATGTCCATAAGCATCTACAACTATTCACTACATGGGGTTGGCAATTGTAGATTTTGTGGATGCTTGAAACAAATTCCTTAAGCAAGAGTAATTGTACCATGGATCCATCTATCCTTCAATCAATCGTGATATACTGGTTGTATTACTAGATGGTTTTATTCATGATAAAAACCAGTTATGAGTATAGTGTTATCCTTCTTCCTTATTTGAAACTACCTCTTAGGAGACCATGAAGTTGTCATATTAAATGCCAAAAGGCCTATGTATTGTTCTCATTGTTGTAGTTCTAAACATAATTGTACTTCTTATAATTGTTGGGATTGAGCCCTTAAACGCATGACATTATATAATAGATTGAGATACATTTATAAATTTATTTATTCATTTATGTTTCTTAGTTTTCCTTTATCCCATTTGCATTAATTGGATATCTAAGCATACTCCCTCATATCTCTTACATTGTACATGACTTGTATGCATTAAGAGTTGCATAGAAGCCACAAGTCATGGGTTCCTTGTAAGTAGATAAGTTATCTATAGTCAGTTCATGGATTTGGGCAATTTAGTAGGGATTGTAGTTGTACTACCTCCTAATTGGAGAGATGACTTGTCTTGGTCATCAGGATGGTTTTCCTATGGTAAGTGCACTAATGTATGTGATGCACACTAGACAAGAACAATAGTGAATCATGACATAAAGTTATCAATAGTCATGATTCACCAAGCTACTATACTGTTTGGACTCTCAACCTTGAGATGATATTGAACTTGTGTCACAGTCAACAAAAGACTTTAACATATGGGTGAGACCCTAAGGTGGCCACATATCCCTTTGAATTGGGTCATTATTGATAGAGGATGATGGCAACAAGTATTGTCAATAACAGCACTATGATATCTCCTAGGATTGAGATAGTATGTCCCCTTAGGTGATCCAAAGGACATGTGATCTTGAAGACTATGGTCATAGCATTTCTTTTAGTGAAAATTTGACATCTACTCCTTGGAACTAAAGTAGGTTAATTGATCACATAATAAGTGGGATATGTAACTTAAGGATTGGAGAGGTAATCTCGATAAGTGATAGCACTATCTTATTAAATTATGGACACCTGCTCATGGGGAGTTTGTATATAATGGATAGTAGGTCATAGACCCAAACTTCATCTCATTGTTATTTACATAAGGTATTGGAGTACAGTTGATTATCTGTATTAGTTTGTTGAATCAATTTCAAAATTGGATTTTGAGAGAGTCAATACTCCTACAGGCCGTAATGGTCCCTACTCTCAGCTTATATACCATATTGACATGGTTTATGGGAGTTAGATTAACTTTAGGTTCACTCTTATGCATAAGGGTTTTTTGGTAATTATGCAAGGTTGCATAAGGGATAGTGAGCAAAGACTCTATATTGGGTTAATTGATTAATTAGATAGTCTTATGAGACTAATTAATCAATTAGGACCCAATTTCGATTAGATTAAGTGACCTAAGCACATTTGGGCTCAAGTCACTTAAACCTAGTAGGGAAACCCTATAAATACACCCTTAAGGATTAAGATTTCCTAATGGTCTTCTAGAGAGTCATCTTTCACTTTTAAAGAGGAAGAGAGAGAGAGAGAGAGAGAGACCCAAGGCATCCTCTCTTCCAAAGTCTACTTTTTGGAGAGTTAAGGTTGTGGTTCAAGTCACCGGGTAAAATACTTTAGGTGTACGAGACTTTCTGAGCATTCACACATTTTCACCACCATGAGGAATTGATCTAGGAACATCCAGATCTAGGTATAATTCAGTACTCTCTAGTTTTATTAATCTAAATGATTTTTAAAAATCATCTTTCCACTTGGATTAGTTTCTAGAAAAGCCTAAGGTAGATTTGCATGTACTTATATGATCCAAGGTTTGGGAATGGAGAAATCCAAGGTTCTTATTTATAACTATCTGTTAGAACATTGAGTCTTATTTATTTGTTGAAAATTTTGTTCCAATTAATATTTGGTCATATAAGTCTTTTTAAATAGTGACTTGCTCTCCATTGAAGATCAAGGGTTGTTGTCCATCCAACCAGAAAGTCACTAGTATATCTAAAAAGGTTTGGCTTATGGCATTTAAAGCTTATTTGAGGTATAAAAAGGTTCAATATCTTTTTAGACTTAAAAATTTTTAAAACGATTTTTCAAGAAGCAAGGACCACTGAAGTGATTAATTCTACTCAATGGGTTAGCCCACTCAAGCAATATGAACTACTCAAGCGAAGCACTCAAGTAGTTTAAGTCCATTCATGCAGTCATGTCAGTCCTGCCGAGTTTAGAAACATATTTTGAATTAATTTCACTCAAACTCTAATTTGGAAATTTAAGATACCGAGACTCTTTTGGCTTGCGCCTATATACCTACCCCCACCCCCCGCCCCGCCCTAATAACCACTTGAAGGTTCGAAATCTCACTTTAGTTGGGAGGGTTTCATTGACGAGATCGTTTTAGATCTCCTAGAAATAAAGCCTAAAGTGCCACATCTTTCTAGATGTCTCATTCAAGGATTTGAATCTTTGAATCATGAGTTGAATGCCTTAATCCCTTTGGATTGACAGAAGGATCTACTAGGGAGCAATAAGGACTTACTACGTCACGGACGTGGATCAAGTTTTAGGTGTTGGAGAGTAAGTCTTTATGGTAAAGCGACCAAGTAAATTCGTGTAACTTGATTTCAAATAGTGGATTTAGATTGGTAGGTCTTAGACTTCATGGTTTTTTATCTCCATAATTTGTGGGGGGTTTCCACGTAAAATCTTGTGTCTCATTGCATATCTTTTTATTATGGGTTATATTCTGGTTGATCATATTAGTTATCTTAGATTGATTGGATGGTTTGCTTTTGAGATTATTGGGTTGGTTATCTTAATGGTTGTATTGGTTATACGTATAACCAATTATTGTTATCTTTAACTTTTCTCATAATACCTTTTGATTTTTTGGATTGTTATTGAGTTTGTTAGGTTGGTTATTCTAGATAATTTTATTATTCTTAACATATCTCAATAAATATTTTAGATATTGACAATAATATTATCTTTAACAAATTGCAAGGTATCCCTAAAAATTAAAAGTCATTTTTTTTATATAACTAAAGATTTTAAGTATAACCATTTATTTATTTGGAACAACCCCGATATCTTAAGGTAAAAAGTTGGTTATAATTTATAAATATTTATTTAAATT